>NC_049205.1:18902486-18917486 GCF_013347855.1 Anguilla anguilla | reverse complement strand
AAAGTTTTACATCACCTTTATTTTTCATGTTTCTTTAATTAAAACATTTTTAAAATGTATTTTAAATACAGTATGTGAAGTTCTCCTTCATAACAGCTAAAAGACGTCTCTTATAACAGCCAATTAGACTCCGTTAGATTTCCCAGGTATTTTCCATCCTAGCACCATATTGATATCATATGTGCATTCCGCGTCAGCGCGCAGACGGCAATCAGACCCATTATTTCCCGTGAAACGAGAGTTGGGGGCCCAGAAGCGAAGGCGTGAAGAACGTTCTCGCGCGTGGCGCGGCAGCCTCATTAACGGCTCCCCGGAAGAGCGAGGACGCCAGGTGCCACGCTCATTCCCCCGCGTTCTCTCCCGGTGCAGAGCGGGGCGCGGGCGCTCCCTGATTACGGCAGAATTATGTGCCCCTTCCCCGCCGCTGACAGCTCCGGGGTACGGAATGCGGCGGAGCGTTTACGTCTGAAGCCCTGAGATACCGCGTCTGTGTGGGCGCTAACGCTACCCCCGGCGCGGTGCAGGAGAACGAGCCGCGCGGCTCTCTGTCTCCCTCCCTGCTTTTAACTGATGCCAATGTACTGTTTGTGTGTGCGTGCGTGTGTGTGTGTGTGTGTGTGTGTGTGTGTACGTGTGTGTGTGTATGTGTGTGTATGTGTGTGTGTGTGTGTATTCGTGTGTGTGTGTGTGCGTGTGCGTGTGTATGCGTGTGTGTGTGTGTGTGTGTACGTGTGTGTGTGTGTGTGTGTGTGTGTGTATGTGTGTGTGTGTATGTGTGTGTGTGTGTGTGTGTGTGTGTATTCGTGTGTGTGTGTGCGTGTGCGTGTGTATGCGTGTGTGTGTGTGTGTGTACGTGTGTGTGTGTGTGTGTGTGCGTGTGTGTGTGTGTGTGTACGTGTGTGTGTGTGTGTGTGTGTGTGTATGTGTGTATGCGTGTGTGTGTGTGTGTGTGTGTATGAGCGTGTGTGTCTGTGTGTATGAGTGTGTGTGTGTGTGTGTGTGTGTGTATGCGTGTGTGTACGTGTGTGTGTGCGTGTGTGTGTGTATGTATGAGTGTGTGTGTCTGTGTGTATGAGTGTGTGTGTGTGTGTGTGTGTGTGTGTGCGTGTGTGTGTGTATGTATGTATGCGTGTGTGTGTGTGAGTTTATGCATGCCTGTGCTCAGAGTTTCTAAGCGGGCTCCTTAAATCCCCCTAATTCGGCGTGATTGAGATCAAAGCTGCGCATTAGATGTGTTATTTAGGGCCGGGGCGCGTCGGTCTCACCCTCGCGGTGGGAGAGAGGTGCACATTTTCACAGAGCATCTGCTCCTGAAAGCAGCTCCGCCCGTCTGTCCTACACCTCCGCGTTCGCGCGGCATAAGATGGCACTCGGCTCCTCTGTGAGTCTGCGAGTCTGCTGTGTCTCAGCCCTGCCGGGGGTTTTCAAGGTGTTCTGGGAGATTGAGTTATGAAGGTGACACACCCCTCCCAACTTCACGACAGCACTGACAGGTACAATGAGTTCACAGACGCAAAGACCTACACTTCGCTCATGGCAGCACTGACACGCACCGGATGAACCCGGAGCTTACCTGTGCCAACGCACGGCGCCATGCGCACACATCCAACGTTCAGCATCGCAGATGCATGCCAAAACCCACAGCCACACAGACCCACAGAAATGCCATCCCAGCACTGATCCGGTCCAAGACTCACACTGATCCACGCTGGAATACACACGCACCAAATGGCGAGCACAGCTATCTCACGCACACACACACACACTTCAGCCCACTGCAGACTTTCAGTGGCATATGCACACATTAAATTCTCATCAGCGCTGGCACACACCAATAAGCCACAACAACACCAGGATAAAAAAAAAAAATCCAGTACAGGCACCATCCTAGTAAACAAAGCATGTTCTATCACAGAAACAAATCCCATTCCCAACAACAAAAACTACTGACAAGTGCCACAAAGACAAAAAATAAATAATGCTAAAATGCTATACCTAGACCATCACATACCCAGAAAAAGCAGGTTTTAATTCTATATCCCTATAATTCTATGCCCTCCTAGCACAAAATCAGGAAAGAGCCCTCCTGCATCATAAAGGCGAAACTGTACCAGTCTGAGAACAGGCCCCCTTATGTCTATCAGCATTGACTGGGAAAGCACAGAGGAGAACAGGCCTCCTTACGTCTATCAGCATTGACTGGGAAAGCACAGAGGAAAACAGGCCCCCTTACATCTATCAGCATTGACTGGGAAAACACAGACAAGAACAGGCCCCCTCATGTCTATCAGCATTGACTGGGAAAGCACAGAGGAGAACAGGCCTCCTTACGTCTATCAGCATTGACTGGGAAAGCACAGAGGAAAATTGGCCCCCTTACGTCTATCAGCATTGACTGGGAAAACACAGACAAGAACAGGCCCCCTCATGTCTATCAGCATTGACTGGGAAATCACAGAGGAGAACAGGCCCCCTCACGTCTATCAGCATTGACTGGGAAAGCACAGAGGAGAACAGGCCCCCTTACATCTATCAGCATTGACTGGGAAAGCACAGAGGAGAACAGGCCCCCTTACATCTATCAGCATTGACTGGGAAAGCACAGAGGAAAACAGGCCCCCTTACGTCTATCAGCATTGACTGGGAAAGCACAGAGGAGAACAGGCCCCCTTACATCTATCAGCATTGACTGGGAAAGCACAGAGGAAAACAGGCCCCCTCACGTCTATCAGCATTGACTGGGAAAGCACAGAGGAAAACAGGCCCTCTCACGTCTATCAGCGTTGACTGGGAAAACACAGAGGAGAACAGGCCCCCTTATGTCTATCAGCATTGACTGGGAAAGCACAAACAAGAACAGGCCCCCTTAAGTCTATAAGCATTGACTGGGAAAGCACAGATGAGAACAGGCCCCCTTATGTCTATCAGCATTGCCTGGGAAAGCACAGAGGAGACAGGCCCCCTTAAGTCTATCAGCATTGACTGGGAAAGCACAGACGAGGCCGCCGCGATGCCCCGGCGTTCCAGAGAGTGCCCTTACCCGAGGAGCGGAAACAGAGCCGTGAATGTCAAATTATCTCTCATCACTAGCCCGCCGCAGCGCCGTGCCTCCCCCCCACCCCACCCCCAAATCTCCCCATCACCCCCCCCCCCCCAACACTGCCACCCAGCTCCACCGACTGTCTCGGGGAAAAAATTAGTTGTCACGCGCAACGCATACCTGTTTAGACACTAATTCCGGATTCATTAAAACGGAATAAAATCAGGCGGGGGGTTGAGTAGGCGCTTCGCTGCGGACGTTGGAGCCGGCGCCGCTAGCGACCGAAGCGCCGGGGGCGAGTGAACGACGGGGCGGAGCGTCTCGTCACCGAGGCGAGGGGTAACGCGCGGCAACGCGCACCGAGGGTTGACGGGAAAGAAGCGGATTATGGGATAAAGCCATTAGAGGGTTTCCATCTAATAACTGCGTAGACAAAAGAGGGCAGGAAGCGCACGGCTGCCGGCCTGTTAGGCGCAGAGGGACGTGGTGAAAGTCCTCCCTTCGGCCCAAAAAAATAAATAAAAAAATCGTTTCGACGATGTTTGTGAAATGCGGTCGCCCTCCCCGTTGGGGCGGACGGGTATCTGCAGACCACAGGCAGCGGATGAAGAGGGCTGTTGTCTGGACATCCCAGTCGCCGTGCTACTTCGCCCGCTATCAGGGCTAGCAACAGGATCTCCTCTCCTCCAGCTCGGCTTGCCACGTTCCCCTGACTTTCCCAGGAGCGTCAGGGGCTCGGAGACTTCTGCCATTGGCTGGAGGACTGGCTGAAAGCAGCGGTCCCCGTGCTTGGCGCAGAGAATGAGCTTATTGCTCTCGGAGGGTGTTTCTATTGCGCTCCTGATACCTGGACTTGCTATGGACCCAACAGGGCCGTGTAATGATTACACCAGCAGGAAAAAGGTAGGAGGAAAACACAAACACACACACATGCGTACACACACACACACACGCATGAACACACACACACACACACACACACACACACGTACACACTCTTACACACACACGCGTGCACACACACACGCATACACGCACATGCGCACACACACACACACACAGTCCGATAAAGCAGACCGGCAGTACTCACGTGGTAGACGTCGATGGCCTCTCTGTCCAGGGGTCGGCTGACCACGACCTCCCCGGTCAGCTTGTTGATGTTGAACACGCCCTTGGGGTCCTCGTCCGCTCCCCTCCCCGTCAGGCGGAAGACGTGGTTCTCCTGCATGTCGGCCGAAATCACCTGCCAGCCCGCGGGAAGAGTCATTGGAACGCTGCGGTCGCACGCGGCGACCATGACCGTGCATTGTGGATTTATTGATCATGCCCCTAGCGCGGGTTATTGGCGTGATGGAGCGCACCCTTTGTCTAGATACAAGATGGATTCTTATAACTGTGACTGGATATTGAGCAGATGGATTCTCTCCGTGTTCTCTAGTGATTGCCGTGTTTCTACAGCAGCGGCGTTAGGGAGACTGATGGAACTTCCCCTGCAGTATCGGGTGGGTTTATTTAGCCGTAGATGGACTGAGCCGGTGTCTGGAGGTGCGGTGTGTGTACTCACATGCGACTAGCAAAGGCAGCATTTCCCAGAGGCGTCCCAGGTCAGGCAGCAGATTAGAAAGCATAAAGAAAAGTCAAAACATGTTAGAGGTGCCCACACAGTCACGATGCAGGCAGAACAAACACAGCAACACCACTGGACAGCTCCATTTCAGAAGAACCGTCTCAACTCCCACAGGTGAACTACAGGGCAGGGGATACCTCTCACTGGAGAACTACAGGGCAGGGGATACCTCTCACAGGTGAACTACAGGGCAGGTGATACTTCCCACAGGTTAACTACAGGGAAGGTGATACCTCTCACAGGTTAACTACTAGGCAGGTGATACTTCCCACAGGTTAACTACAGGGAAGGTGATACCTCTCACAGGTTAACTACTAGGCAAGTGATACCTCTCACAGGTTAACTACTAGGCAGGTGATACCTCTCGCAGGTGAACTACAGGTCAGGGGATTGGAAGATACAGGTAAGTTGTACATGAGTTAGTATAGGTTTATGAGTTAGGAGTTTATTTAAGAGCATCACACATCAGGTGCACTGTACAAAAAACAAGTTCTGTGTAAGACTGCTTGACTATGAGCATTCAACCATTTTTTTTCTTTTACAGTGAGACTGCAGTACTGTTCAGCAAGAAAACTGCTGTAGAAAAAAGTAATAACTTGGTGCATAGCGGCCTGTGCAAAACCATCAACAGAGTAAATGAAAGATAAAATAAAATATGTGAAGAAAATAAATCTTGAGTGCACATGCTGTCAGAGTACAATGTGGGGAATGTGAAAGCTCTTGAATTGCATTCATAAAAATCTTTTTTGAAAAAAAAAAAAAATGTAATAGTAGTTGTCTAATGGTTTGAAGTGCAGGTCCTGTTGACTTTAGGCAAAGTACCCTTGTCAGGAAAACTATGTGAAGCTTCATTCTGTCCACAGATACGGAAGGAAAAGTGCTTTTCAGAGCCACGGGAAATCTGAACATTTCTCTTAGACAAAAATGCCAGTGAAATCAATCTGTCTGACGATGTGAACGAGGCGGCTCAGCTCTACAGCTAATCGCCATCAGAGAATGAACCTGAGCGCGCTGTGATAAAACATCAATCCCCGAGGCACGCACGCACACACACGCACGCATCCAGGCCGGCATGCACACACACACACACACGCACACACGCACACATTTGTATGTGGCGTGGGTAGTTTACTTATGTGTAGGGGATAGGGTTTATTAAAGGACGTCAAAAGTCTCTCTTTCTCTCCCACTTTCCCTCTCTTTCTCTCTCTCTCTCTCACACACACACACACACACACACAAATCCGAGTGATTTGGGGACATAAAATGGACCATACATCATGTGGGAAAGGACAATGGTAGCAAAGGGGGTTCCCGGGCTAACAGAATTTAACATGGCGCATACAGACGTCTTCCTAATCCACCAGAGGCGACCGTGCTGCGCTGAGCTCATCAGGCCCAAAACAGAGATTTGAACAAAGAGCCCAGACTAGTGGCATAATCCCAGGAAGATCCCCAGTTTATTCCCTAATCTCGTAGGCCGGAGGGATTAGCCCAGGTTATTTACCCTGGATACAGTGCAGACCCTGGCTACAGCAATTAGAAACAGAAGCCCATTAAGATACAGTCTCCTGACCCTACACTTAATCAAGAAGAGGGCATTAGTGTCATTTACACACATAAAACTGCGCACACACACACACACATGCTCACAGACATACACACACACACACTGGCAGAAATACATGACATGCATGCACAAGCGCTCACACACATCAATGCGGAACAAAAATATGCATGCCACACATGTAAGCACACACACACATATGCACACTTGAACTCATTTATAGCAATCTATGTCCTGGCATTTGTGAAGAATGGTGTACTGTGGACTTTTGTAAGCATTTGCTGGGTAACAAAGGAGAAATTAAGTCTGGGGACGTCAAAGAAACGGACCCCCTGTGTCTTCTCTGGAAATTGATAAAGACACTACCAAAGCACGAAATAATGCCAAAAAATGTGTTTTTAAATTTTTTTTACAGCACTTAAAGGTAATGTGGGAATATCACTATAATATAAAAGTCCCCCTCCACTCAAAAACATGTTTTTTAATCGTTGACTCCTCTTGGAAGCATGACTTTTGCTACACAGATTGATTTGCATGCCTTTTTCACATTCTTCCACTGTAGACTGCGAGCTTCTCTATACTTCCCTAAAACCTGAGAAACATGCACGTAAAAACTTGTGACATCACAAATATATCAAACCTATCGTGGCCCACCATGCAAAGATATGCAAATTACAGGAGAGTGATGTGGTAAACAGAAACGTTAGAGCACATAATGCTGACTAGTTAGTGACATTGTTGTGACAGTCCCGAGGTAGGAACTTCATTCCACTCATTACAAAAGGAGCCCAATCAAAAACAAAAGATGTGTAGAATCTGTTTATAAAAAATCATGTGGATGTACCTGCCAGCATAGAAGGAACACAAAATGTGTCTGTAGTGCACATTTTACAGATGACTGCTTCCAGAACCACTTGCAGAAGTCGATGGGTATTGCAAAGAAATAGATTTTGAATCTGATGCCGTGCCTACAACAGCAAGTGTAGCCAATTTGCAAATTCATAGACTCTGGCATTCTCAATGAGGGTAAAGGTGTAGAGGTGCTACAACGAGGTGCTACAAAGCCATTTTCAGTAGTTTTCGCACATTTTTTTGGTGGAAAAATCTCATTATTGAACACATTATTATTCAATATAGAATATGTTTTAAGATTTTAAAGTACATCTGGAGGGGTACTTAAAAAGAAAACTGCATCTGAGCCAGTTGGCAAAAAGCTCGAACTGTTCCATGTTCCAGCTGCACCTGAGGTGGAACGTGATGCACAGTGTGTATTATGAGACTCATCTCTGAGGGTTCATCAGCGCTGCTTTTGCACTCCTGCCTTCCGTTCTGTGCCCTAGGCTTGCCTGAGGTCCCGCCTATACGCCTGCGGTCAAACGCAATTGGCAGGAGCCCGCCCAATCACCCTCCTCCTCCTCCTCCTACTCCTCCCCCTCCCCGCCTTTCCCTCCCCCTTTCCCAGAATGCCTCTCTTTCCTCTTGAGGAGGCTGTTGTGTTGTCTGAGGGCTGAGAGCGGCCCGGATCGGGTTATTTTAGGATCGTTGCTCTTTTGCGCAGAACTGGGTCAAACAGCACTCCGTACCACATCTTTACATCCCTGCCTTTATTATTGATTTCACACCCACAGTGCACCCGGCGCATTTAAGAAGGGGAAGGGAAGTCTGGAAGTGAAACGGCTTGTTTATCAGCGAGCCCCTGCTGAGCGTAAACAGTTGCGCGGGGCCGCGTGCTAACCGAGCCAGAGCCACAGCCAGAGGCAGAGCCAGAGCCAGAGGCAGAGGCAGGGGCAGAGGCAGAGGCAGAGGCAGAGCCAGAGCCAGAGCCAGAGCCAGAGGCAGAGGCAGAGGCAGAGGCAGAGGCAGAGGCAGGGGCAGAGGCAGAGGCAGAGGCAGAGGCAGAGGCAGAGGCAGAGGCAGAGCCAGAGCCAGAGGCAGAGGCAGAGGCAGAGGCAGAGGCAGAGGCAGAGGCAGAGGCAGATCCAGAGCCAGAGCCAGAGCCAGAGCCAGAGGCAGAGGCAGAGCCAGAGCCAGAGGCAGAGACAGAGGCAGAGGCAGAGGCAGAGGCAGAGGCAGAGGCAGAGGCAGAGGCAGAGGCAGAGCCAGAGCCAGAGGCAGAGGCAGAGCCAGAGCCAGAGCCAGAGGCAGAGGCAGAGCCAGATCCAGAGGCAGAGACAGAGGCAGAGGCAGAGCCAGAGCCAGAGCCAGAGGCAGAGGCAGAGCCAGAGGCAGAGACAGAGGCAGAGGCAGAGCCAGAGGCAGAGGCAGAGGCAGAGGCAGAGCCAGAGCCAGAGCCAGAGGCAGAGGCAGAGGCAGAGGCAGAGGCAGAGGCAGAGCCAGAGCCAGAGCCAGAGCCAGAGGCAGAGGCAGAGGCAGAGGCAGAGGCAGCATTAGCATCGGCTCCTGCGGAGCGAAGCTCCTTCTCAGAAGCGCCGCCGGTCGGCTCTTCGGGGGAACCTACGGAGCGCGAGGAGGAACGCGCGTCAGAAAGGCGACGCGACTGTCGCGGGGAGTTCGGAGCTATCGAGCAAACGTGCGTGCGGGGGTGGGGTCGTTTGCCACATCGAAACGGCGATGGGTTGGCGACGAGGGGGCCGGTTGTCAGCCAGCCCTCCCCAGTGGCTGTTGATCCCCCAGGTCCTATAAACCCACCTCCCCCCCCCCCACCTCCATTACCTATGCAGCATCTGATGTATTCTGGGGGGACAGCATCGCCTACTTACTTCACATCTCATTGCCACAGGGCTCACGTGAAAGGGAACCACGTTCCTTCTGCTGACGAGCATCGCCCCTCACCCCTTCCGCCCATAAAACACCCTCTTCTACACTTCACCAGAGCGCAGAGGACATGCGCACACCGCTGCGATAGACGCAATAGAACCTGAAGGCACAAGCGGTGTTGATTGGAGTTCTTGTGAAATGCAATTCCGCATTACACCATGCGCAGCGACGCAGAAATATTGTGTAATCTGCTGTGCACTCATTTAAAAAAGTTGGATTTAGGGCCAAAGTTTTTTTTTTTTTAAAGTTCAAGTAAATTAAGTTGAAAAAAGTTGGCAAAAAAAAGAAATGAAACTGGGGATGCAGTCAGGTACGGGGCTTACTCAAATGCCAGAGTGAACGTAAACCGTTGGCTTATGTATTGAGGTAATGATCGATGAGGCACAGCGCTGCCATGTTAAAGCACAGGAACACCAATGAAGAGGGGAGAAACATCACACATAAGAAAAGTCATTTGTTTAGGATAATGAAACAAAAAGTAGATGATGTAAATAAAAGGTGCCTTGAAAAAAAACACACAAAGCTGGAGGAAAGAATATTAACACTACAAATCCCTGCAAAATGAAGGCAGAGAGGAACAGACATGGCTGAGAAAGTGACAGAGCATCTGAGGATAAAATGCTACTTAAGATCAATTCATTCCAACCGCATAAATAAGAAATGGGCCAAATTGGGGACTGTGTCTTCATTCTAGCTCTTAGCTAATGACAGACTACCCAATAAAAGTTTCAATTTTCAATAATGGAAATACAATTTTCCTATTATATGCAAAAATAAATTGCCAGTGATAAGTAGAAAAAGTAATCACCCAGCACGGTGGTCACATTATAAACCACAGATTGTGAAATTCCCGCAGCTCTATCTGAAAAGATTCAGACATAAGAAAATGTAAACTTCAAAGCAACTCCACCAGAGCAGGGAGTCTGATCTTTGTTTCTTTTTATGTTGGTGCATATATATATATATGTAGGAGTTCTCAAAACCCACACGAACGAGGGAGCTGTAATTAAGTCACACTCCGGTAAATTACAGCTGATATTTAATTTGCCTGATTTTCCAAATTCTCCACCCTTTTTAGCACGTTCTCCCCCAGGTACGCGTGTGCACGAGCAGATTTAACTACGTTTCACGAGCAAAGCCCCAGAGTGATGCAGTCCTTCGCAAATCACGTCCTAATAGCAATTTTGAGCCGTTGCGACCCGCCGTAGTCTAACTATGACGTATCGTACACGTCGCAACCTTGCAGCGGCTGCCTCTGCAGCGGGAAAGCAGCTGCAGTCCCTCTGCACCGTACAGCTGGGCCCCAGCGAAACACGCGATGTGAGAGAGCAGCCTGCGTCTGATCGGACGCTCCGTTAAGAGTTTAAGCGACGATGGTTCTGAGACGGACCGCGCGCGGCGGCGCTGAGATGAGGAAGCTCGCGGGCGTCCTCCCTCGCTTCGCCGCAGCTCTCCAGCCCGCGCCGTTCCCCGGGCTCACGGCCAGACAAACCGCCTCTCTCTCTCTCTCTCTCTCTCTCTCTCTCTCTCGAGTGGGCGCCGGCTCCTTCGCCGTCTCCCCAGGGACCCCTGGCCGCCTGTCGGACGTTATTCGTAACCCAGCCGGCGCCGGGATCCCTGTTTTTTGCGGGGCTGGGCGTTCCGGGCGGCCGCCGTGCCCCAGGTGGCACTCGTTGGCTCCAACGACAATCGGCGGAGCCGGCGAGGGGGGCGTCGGCTCTGCAAGGGCGCGCCTCGCCGTAATTAAGAGGGAAAGAGCACCCTCAAATGAGGAAGGCCGAGAGAGAGAAAAAAAAAACAGGGGGAAAGAGAGAGGGAGTGAATGAGTGAGATGGAGAGAGAGAGAGGTAGAGGGAAAGAGAGAGAGAGGCAGAGAGATACCGTTCCTAGAGCAATTTGTTTCAGCCTGCAACTGAGGGGCTTAAATGTACTGTTACCCTGAACACTATTACACAGTTTTTTTGTTTTTTGTTTACCGTACTTGTTGCCGTTGTTTCTCTTTCCGTCTAAAACTATTTGCACGGAATGCTTTGGCAATATTGACTGTGTATGCAAATAAAGCCAATACGGCATATTAAAATGAAGAAAGAGACAGAGAGGGAACGAGTGAGAGCGAGTGTTCAGGGCTTTCGTTTTGAGAACAGTGACTGAACAACCGTAGCGTACCTGTTGTCATGCATGACAGACTAGGGCTCGAGGACCTGTTCTGACATCACTTGTTTTACCGTGCTGTCATTTTAATCCTCTCTCGTGTACGCTCGCGCAATTGAATTCACATACGTCGCTTTCTTGGCCCGTTTAAAGGATAAAGGATAAATGAAATCGAATGAGAGCGGTGGAGAGAGGTACGAAGAAAGAGACGTCCAATCTGATCAGACGGCGTGGGGGGGGGGAAACGGCCACCGCAGTTAGCTCCTCTGATTGTGCGTCTACGTCTCACCTCCGAGCTGCTACGCGCGATGCTAATGCGACAGTCCGATGGCAATCGGACGATTGCCAGTTCCGCCCCCCCCCCCCGCCCCCGCCGCCGCCGCCCTGGAACTTTCATAACTAAGCAGATAAGGTGCGGCGGCCGCTCTCTTATCTCGCTCGCTCCTCTCCGCCCCTCTCTTTAAGTGCGCGCGCAATCAGCGGCGAGGCCGCGTGGCTTAGCCGCGAGGCGGGGAGGCTGAGATTACCGGTCGGAGGAGATTCGCGCGGCTGAGACGCAGTAGACCGGAGAGGGGGAGGGGCCGAGGAAACGAATGATAGCAAGGGAAATATCGGCTCTTTGTAACGACGCTGATCGATGCCACCGCTGCATCTGTCGGGCGTGACGCTGATAACTCTATAACTCTGCCGCTCGTCAAAGCTTTTCGCGTGGCCAAATGTATTTCCGCGTGATGTTAGAGGGATTATTATTATCATTATTATTGCCCAGTGTTGGACTGACAACATGTCCATGGGTGTGTTCCTCCCAGTGCATGCTGGGTAGGCTGCGCTCAAACCCCTCCTCCTCCTCCCACCCCCATCCCAAACTGGAATAAGAGGGTTTGACAATGGATGGATTATTATTATTATTATTATTATTATGGTGATGAAGTTACACCATTGGTCGACCGGTTCGGTCCAGCCATATACTAGGTTTTGACCTGGTCTTGTTATTATTATGGTGCCATTCTACATTGCATTTCATTATTAATAAACAGGGGGCCTTGTGATAGGGCCAGCCCAAACTGAGAGGATAAGGCAGCAGCCAGTTGGCAGACACAGGCACTGTCCTTCAAACTCCCCCCCCCCCCACCGCGGGCCTTCCTGTCCGTCACACCGCAGACCGAGGAGCCTCCGTCAAAACACTTTTTTCACCCGTCGGCTTGGCAACCGGCCGGCAGCTGGCAGGATCGGCAGAGACGGAACCCCCGGGCCGTGAATATCACTAGCGTCCGCGCCGCCGCCATCGACCGAGCGCCCCGCGCATACGGCGTGCGGCGCTTCGAAGCTCCCCGTCGGACCTGGGCCACGGGTTCCCGTCCAGGAGCAGGGCTCTGCCATAACATATTTTTTTCCCAAGGAGCACATATGCTCCCTTTTTGAAAAATCTCTGAACACTAATGCACCCCCATCAGGTGATCAGGTGATGTGCTTCGGTCAGCACACATCAGTTATCAGGGGGAAATGGACCTATGAAATGGAGGCCCTGTGGAGGACTGCAGTGCATGCTGGTTTTTTTCGGTGTGCTGACTGACGGTACAATCCGCCCACCCCGCGATGAGAAACGTCGATTGTTCCTCGTCGCCGAGCGTAAGATGACGGCTCTCGTATTCGGGTTTTGGGAAGTCACGCACGCCCACGGCCCTCCGGGGCTCGGGTCCAACACCCCTGCCTCCCCCGGGGGCCCCCTCTGGCGTCCTGTCCGCCGCGGTCTCCTCCGATTTGAGCGGGTGTTCCGCGCCGGGGGAAATTTCGCGCTCTTTCGTTCGGGGCGAAGCCCGTGGGCTCCGCAGGTGAGTGCAGTCGAGGGGGGGGGGGGGGGGGGGGGGGGCTCTTGGCACGGCGTGTGGCCGGTGGTCAGTGGTGCGTGCCCAAATAAATCCCACCCCCCCCCAAGCCCCTGGCCACTCGTCTTTGTTCTCGGATGCTGAATCAGCGTGAAATTCAATAATACCTTTTTTCTTTTTTTTTTGAAAAAGAAGCATGCAAGCTGAAAACCAGCCCGCTGCTTTTTTTTCTTCTTTTTTACCCAAAACTGTGTCTGTCACCAGCGCCGGATCAATCTCGAGGTTTCCTCCTTCCGCTTCCCTCCGTCTCCGCTCGGCTCTCTCGTTCTCTCTCTCTCTCTCTCTTGCTCTCTTTCATAGCGCTCTGTTCCTGTCATCCGTCAGCCTCCAGCTCTTTCCTCTCCCGTTTCTCCTCGCGGCGGCCGAGGGCTCCTTCCCTGCGCGTGTCGTATTAGCCGTCTTATTGGCCGAGCTGCGGAGGGATTAACTCGATGCGGGAGGGCGATGGAGAACGATGAGGGGGCGTGGCATAACAGTGAGGGGGCGCGGCTTGGAAGACTCGATGGTTCGGCGGCTCGCACCCAATTATCAAATGCAAAGAAAAAAAAATGCACTGATTGATTGTTGTGAGTTATGGAGACTTGCACGCACACAGAGAATGAGGTTTCTGTCAAGACTACCCCTCTCCCACTAGCTCTTTATTTCATTGCCCCTAGACCAAGGTAGGATTTACTGACACCCCCCCACCCACCCATGGAAACCAGGGTAATTAAATCCCCCCCCCCCACAGTATGGGGCTGGGATCAGTGGCACGTTCATGTGGGATCTCTGGAGATCTGGACTGCTTCTCACCCTTTACCGCTTCTCCAGGCTTCCACTGAACAAAACGTGATTTCTGCCTAAATTAATTCTCGCTTTGTGGACTACCGTAAGCCGCATATTAGATTTGAAGTTGTAGCACAGAAAGAAAGAAAGAAAGAAAGAAAAGAAGAAAGGAAGAAAGAAAGGAAGTGCAAAGCCTTTCACTTCATCCATAATGAAATGAACGTTAACGCCACAAATTACGCTCAATGAATAGGCCCCAGGCGCCAACACTGCCAGAAAAAACCTTTTAATTACAAGGCTAACCGAACGTAGCTTTCCGGTCCCTTTGTTTGTTTGTTGGAGAAATTTGGAGGCGGTGCTGCTCTTTCGGGCGCTCTCTGCTCTCTCCCTCACACGCCTGTCCACATGCAGAACGGTGAGTTCTGCTTTGGGACTGCCTCCTAACTCTGCTTCCTAACTAAGTGTGAGGAAATTCACACTTTAAAGAGGCGCTGCATGGCACCAAACCCAACCCATCCCACTCCCTCTGCCATCACTATGTAATTCCCGCCCATAATCCGCCTCTATATTTTACCCATCCGTGTTCCATTTCACCTTACATCTTTGTTCTACAACGGTGGCCTTGTACAGGTAGGCCCCTGTCATCCAAGAGAATGAACAGGTGGTCTTTGTGGGATGCGCAGTGTAATTATTTTCTCTCTTGCTCGTACGCAGGCACCCGCATACACACACCCACCAGTCGGTCAGGGAGCTGGGCTTGTGAAGTTACTCGGATGCAGGTTCTGCTCCCAAGTGGGCCACTGCCGTTGTATCATTTAGAAAGGCAATTAGCCTGAGTTTCTTTGGTAAATATCCAGTGGATCTTATGCAAAAAAAAGTAGAGCTCACCTCAGAAATAGTTCTGGATGAAGGTGCAGCTAAATGCTTTAATGTAATGTAAAATCCTGGCAGCACTTCAAAGGGAGCAGAGTCTTGTCTGGGTGCTCTGAAACTGCGCAGGCCCTGACTAAAGAACGTTACAATGATGCTGCAGGCTCACAGCATGAAATTATGCCTTTGAAGAGTAGGTTTCTTTTTTTTTTTTTGAATTTTTCTTCAACATTCTAAGTTAGTGTTCTAGAACTTCATTGCTTTCAGCTTGCCAGTAGTGAGTGTTACATCAGAATTAGAACGTCCAGTTCGAATC
>NC_049205.1:18879986-18899986 GCF_013347855.1 Anguilla anguilla | reverse complement strand
TGTGTCTGTGTGTGTGTGTGTGTGTGTGTGTCTGAGTGCGTGTGCATGTATTCGCACGTGTGCATCAGTGTTTGTGTGTATGTGTGCATGTGTGTGTCTGTGTGTGTGTGTGGTGTGTGTCTGTGTGCATGTGCATGTGTGCGTGTTTGTGCGCTTGCGTGTATTCACACTAGTGTTTGCATCTGTGTGTATGTGTGTGTGTGTGTGTGTAAGAGGGAGAGAAAGTGTGATAGAATGAGTGTACCATCCTGTTTAGCGTGCCAGCTCACTCTCTCTCTGTAGATACACATACAGATCTGTGGTATCTACTGTATGCATCACGCTGATACATTTCCTCCAGATCTGTTGAAAGATTTATTTAAAGATCTGATTTGATTTGCCCTAAACTCAGCCTGTCCAACGGAGAAGTACGGCAGCTTTTACCACATATAAAGGATAACATATAAATGGAAGTAATGTCTATGATTGTAATTTGAATGCTCTGGCAAACCACTTGCCAATCATAAGTTCCGCCCTCACCCCGTTTCTCTCCAATAATGATGTAGTACTGAAGGAAAAAATTGAGAACATTCAGGATGTTGTCAATCTAAAGTTTAAACCCGTACTAAAAAGTGCAGTCCGGAAAGTTTCTGCCAACTCTAATAAGTACGTGCCATACGTCTGGAGGTGAGACGGTGATTATCCAGACAGCTCGGCCTTAACACAAGAGCAGCAAGAAGGAGAGAAGAGGGATGACATGCTGGAGATTGCAGAGCCAGTCACACCAATGTCTGCATTTCATCTCAACTTCTGGGAGATTCAAGAGGGGGAAAAAAAAAAAAAAAAACGTCTTGGATTTCAGTTTGTTAAATCAAAACCTAAAAAAAGGGAATGGAAAATTCTTGAGAGTGTAAGTTCAGTCCTCTACAGGTTTGTCACGAGATGACAGTGTCACATTGCGACATCACCTACTCGGTGATGGCACAATATGACCAACTCTGCCCAGTCTCAAACTTCCTGTCCTGTGACATAACCTCGATGCCTCATTGGTCAGAATGAACCTACAGCATGAGGACAAGCGAAAGAAGCCCAGCATCCCTGGAAAAGCACTGCGGAACACGGGAACTCTAAAAAAAATCACCAGAAATGAAAAAAAGAAAAGAAATGAGGAAGAAAAAAGTCAAGAAGCTGCAGTACTGAAGCGAGGCTCCCCGGTGTACAATTACACATTATGTGTAGATGGCGGCGTGTGATGTTTTATTTTAGAGGCTTCATTTTGCGGGCCATAGTTCTTCAGTGCAGTCTTTTCGGTGGAGTGAACACCCTCCACTGCATTCGAATGCATTAGGGCGCTCGAACATTAAGTGTACTCAGCGAAGCCTGGTAGCCAGCTATGGATGCAGTTCTGCTATGGATCTCCAGCGGTAGATGTTTGGCTCCAGAGATGTACTTACATGCGAATAAATATTCATACTTTTAGTGAAGTGTGTCAGCCACTGTCTAAGATTGTAGATCATCTCTCTGAAGCTTGACTCGAGGGTGAAGTCGAACTTTCTGAAATTGGGCTCAGGGGTGGAGGTGCATCGTTAGAAACCGGGATTAGGCGTGGAGACGAACCCTGGAGACGAAACTGGGCTCAAGGGTGGACGTGGATCTTGTATTAACTGCCCTCTGAGGTAGACGCTAACCCTATGAAATTTGTTTTAAGGGTGGAGATGGATCCTTTGGTACTGGGGTTGTGGAACCCTCCTCTGAAACTACATTTGGGGGCGGGGAGGGAGGAGGGGGGACTAACAGGGGCTTTCAACTGTTGCTGACCCTGGCACAAAGGCATGCAGGGGACCCCCACCGTAAGGTAGAAAGGGTATGTAAAACATTTCATAAAGATAAAGAACTGAAGGGTGGTGGTGATTGCAATTACTTGAACTGTGTGTGGGGGGGGGGGCAGGGGGTGACACTGCACATTGCACATGCAGACCAGGGGAGGGGAAGGCAATCACAGGCCATCGGAGGGGAGATTCTGATCCCGGACGAGGAGAGGATGGGCATCGCATTCACTCCGCAGGACCTACTGTACGTTGGCTCTGAACCTTGGCTCGGGAGAGACCAGCCGTCTGAAACCTGGTTCGGGGGGCGGAGACGGAGCCTCAGAGACCCCTCCCAAACGGCCGCCCGGACAGGATGCGGAACGCGGAGCATCTGCTCCTGTCTGGAACAGCCGGCGGTGCGAATCGCAAGCGGCCGGACGCCCTCGCACAGGAGGAGGAGAGCGGCCCGCATTTTCCCTCCCAATTTGCCAAGCTCCGTTGAATCCGAAACCAGGCCAAAGCCAGATCAGCCGCAAAAAAAGGCACGATGGGAAAAAATAACGATGCTGGAGGCAAAAACGAGCAGGGAATACGGAGCGGTCCTACCAGCAATCGAGGGAGGGTGGGTTTATCTGTCAGAATGAATGAATCCTGTTTTGGCCACATGACTTCTCTCCTTTGGCAGGGCCAACATTTCACCACTTACTATTGGTTGACCATTATCAATTGTTTGGGGATATCAGTGAATATTATCTGCGCTGTTCACAGAAATGTTCTCAAACCGCATTCTCGGAGGGCTGCGGCGTCAGCAGGTTTCTGTGGTTGTGTTTCAATCATATGCCTGTTTAGATCTCGGAAACCACGTGTGTGAAATCTTTAGCCAAGCAACAACGTGAACGAGGCGTTCTTTAAACACAACAAAAACCAGATGACGCTGGATGTCGTGCAGGACCTTGAGTTTTCAATGGCTTGTTTTCAGACATAGACAAATATAATTTACAGCAGCCTGTCCTAAAACAACGACCCCTGCCTCTATGACTAGACCCAGCTCTACTCATGGTTCAATCTGGCACGATGTAATCCCCCAGTATAGAGAGGCGTAATATGCGAATAATGTCTACTTACAACCATGTGATTTTAGAGACAGACGAACAGACAGACAGACAGACAGACATGTGTGGCAGGTACCATACATTCGCCGCTGCATGCTGTAGCTGGATTAGTCACTAGAGTGGGGGGGGGGGGGGGGGGGGGGGTCGGTAACAAACGCAAGATCGCGCACACTCAGACACACACAAGCCAACATGCACACACACACACACACACACACACACACACACAGAAATACCATTCACTGAAAGATAATGATATCAATGTCTGTGTTCTAGTGGGTCAGGCCCTACACAATGCAGTATTGTCACACAGGCGATTCTGCAATGGGGAAACGTGAGTCTGAGCACGCAGGGACACTCACCATGCCAATGAATTTTGGGAACGGGGCCCTCTGGTTTTCAGGTACGAACATTGGGGGGACCAGCAGGGACCTCTTGGTCCTGTTGAGTACCAGTCCCAGACCCAAAATCTCCTACAGAAAGAGACACAGAGGATCAAAAACACATCTGTCACACATGCACACAAACACACACATGCACTCATACACACACACACCAACTCTCTCTCTCTTTCACACACACACACACACAGACATGCCAACTCTCCCCTACCCAGACACACACAGTCACATAGACACACACACAGACACACACAGACAAACATACCAACTGTCTCTCCTACACAGACACACAGACACACACTCACACACACGCCAACTCTTCCCTACCCAGACACACACAGTCACATAGACACACACACAGACACACACAAACATACCAACTGTCTCTCCTACACAGACACACAGACACACACTCACACACACGCCAACTCTTCCCTACCCAGACACACACAGTCACATAGACACACACACAGACACACACAAACATACCAACTGTCTCTCCTACACAGACGCACACACACACACACACACAGTGCTTTGCGGGATCTCTAGTCTGCTCTCAGTGTGAAATGTGTATCAGACAAAGGTCTCCCGGGGAGATAACAGCGTCAGGGCACCACATGCCTTGAACCCACCCAGCCTGAGTATAGCAGAGCTGATACCTAGGCTAACGCACAGACACACGCGCCCAGCAAACACAGACCCATACAGCAGCTCTGAGACACCCGCATCATCTCTCATTGCGGCCATTACACACACTCAGCAATCAGCACCTGCACACCGAGATTCCTCCTGCTAAATCAATAACAGCCTCACGTCACCTCTAATAGTGTTTATATGAGTCCAACAGGGATAAAATGCATACTAATAGAGTTAGAAGCACTACCGGTGTGCCTCTGTCAGTTTAATAGTTCTTTTATAATCAGGCCCTGACTGACTCCTTCGATATGTGCATTTCACTCTCGCGCAGACATTAAGGCTGCCCGCTTGCCCGAGGTGAGCGATTTAGTCGAAGGGTGAGTGCCAAGAAGAGGGCACCAGCCCACCGGGTGAGTGGCAATTTAAAAAGCGCCCAATGGACTACAAACACAAAATCACGATAAACTGTGCATTGATCTCTCATTGTCTTTTTGTGTTAATGTGTGCCTGTGGTGTCACCTTAAATTTCAGTGTCGTGGTGTGTCAGGCAGGCTCCTCCTGGCCCGCTTTCCCCCCTGGGCTTCCCAGTCAGCCAATCAATTTGAAGGGCTTGGCCTCGGAGAGCCAATCGGCACTCAACACTGGCCTGTAGTGCGAATGTAGAGGCAAGACTCACGCAAGACTGTCATCTGCGCTTCTCGATTGTGTCAGTAATAACATTGAGCTGATAAATGCATAAGATAATAAATACTCCCACCACATCAACCCAAAAACTATTCATCTTAAAAAAATACAAGGAAACAAGACTGGGTGACTTGTAGGAACTGGCTATGCACAAACTGTCTTACTATGCTTACTATGTACATTAGTACAGTGTTTTGCTTGCATATGCTCAAAGAATTTGGAAAATGCAAATATAAAATATAATTTAGGAGCACTGGTGCGAGTGGACATTTTCCCCATAAATTGTGAAAATTGCTATTGATAAGCAATTTTATTTATTGAATTAGATTCAATAGAATTAATTAGAAATCGTAAATTATAGACGTTACTTTGTTTAATTTGTAAATTGCCTAAGTTGATTAATTTCAGCAGTGAAAACCTGATGTATGAATTGTTCATTCAAAATATATAACTTTTTTTGCATATGCTGCCTCTTCTAGCTACTGATTTTGTACTTGTTGGGATGGTGTTGAGTTAACACTTTCACTCACGATTGTTCTCTCAATGTAGCCTTGATCTATAATGGGCAAATACATTTTGTTGTTCTATGTGTAGTATTATTCAAGAAAATCTTACTCAAAGGAGAATGTACCGTGCATGTAGTGAATGTGACGAGATTAATATTAATCATGGGTGGTTATGGATTTAAAAATAGCTAGTAGCATTTCAGCTGGGCTAGCAGACATTTTTGCGTACTAGCCCAGCCTATTGCCAAAAAAAAGACCCACCCCTGTCTATATATCTGCATGTCTAGCACTAACTAGCTTCAGAGCTACACTTCACATTCTACCCCTCAGTTTAGCCAGAAATACTGAACAGAAATGCCCTCTGCGCCTTCAATATGGGAAACAATTATGCAGGGTACACCGCCAGCGTCGAAAGCCAACTTACCGCTATTATTTTATGTTCATTTTTGGAGAACAGCCAGGGTTCCATTAAATCTGACCTGGCATGTTTACTTATCTTCGCAGTGAAGGGTGTCGCCGTCAGTGTGTTTATATTTATGTTACTATGGCGATGATGTACTGACTAGAGTTGCGGGTCAATTCCATCTCGAATCAATCAGTTTGGGAAATGAACCGAAATTCAATTCATGAGTTTTAAAACTCCTCGTGGAACATTAGAGGTATTCTTTCTGATTCCTGAACGGAATTTCAATTCATTTTTCTAAACCGACTGAATTGAAATGAAATTGACCCCCCCCGACCCCGGCACTTTACATTCCCGGCTAATAAAGGAAGCTCGGAGAAGCCCGTGAAAGCGTTCGAGAAGAGTTTTTAAAAAAATGCCGCACCACGAAGTGAGGAGAAATACGCTTATCTGCGTGAGACAGGCCTCTGATGTTTTTAATCGGAAACTTTTAAAAGCCCGACGCCCCCCTCGTCACATCGTCCGCGCTTGAGCGGCAGCCCGGACGCTAATTAGCAATTAAACGCGGCGTCGCTCCGATCAGTCCCCCGGCCGGGCGGGAGAGCCAATCGAGCGGCCGCGATAACAGGGCCGGGGGGCTGGCGGCCCTCTCGCTGTCCTCCCGCCCGCCCCGGGGGGGAGCGGTTAGTCAGGGGGGGCGGTGCGGCTGATAGCCGGAGGACTGCCTCGCCTCCTGCCGGAGGGATGGAGAGATAAAGGAGGGGGAGGGGTGGAGGGGCCGCGGGGGAAGCGCGCCTGTGCCTGACATGTCTCCACCCCATCCCCCCACCCCCCCCCCCCACCCCAACCCCCCCCCACCCCCGACAAGCACGGGTTGAGGCGCGAGGCAGCTGGTAATGAGGGCGCGAAAGGTTCCCGGCCTCCGAGATTTACGACATTAAGAAAAGGGCGGGACCCCGCCGCTCAGCTTCCCCCCCCACCTGTCAGTCTCTGAGACAGGAAGGCTTTTAGAACTGGCCCGGTCAAACCTCCCCTCTCTCTGAGACAGGAACGCTTTTAGAACTGGCCCGGTCAAACCTCCCCTCTCTCTGAGACAGGAACGCTTTTAGAACTGGCCCTGGTCAAACCTCCCCTCTCTCTGAGACAGGAACGCTTTTAGAACTGGCCCGGTCAAACCTCCCCTCTCTCTGAGACAGGAACGCTTTTAGAACTGGACCGGTCAAACCTCCCCTCTCTCTGAGACAGGAACGCTTTTAGAACTGGCCCGGTCAAACCTCCCCTCTCTCTGAGACAGGAACGCTTTTAGAACTGGCCCGGTCAAACCTCCTCTCTCTCTGAGACAGGAACGCTTTTAGAACTGGCCCTGGTCAAACCTCCCCTCTCTCTGAGACAGGAACGCTTTTAGAACTGGCCCGGTCAAACCTCCCCTCTCTCTGAGACAGGAACGCTTTTAGAACTGGCCCGGTCAAACCTCCCCTCTCTCTCTGAGACAGGAACGCTTTTAGAACTGGCCCGGTCAAACCTCCCCTCTCTCTGAGACAGGAACGCTTTTAGAACTGGCCCGGTCCAACCTCCCCTCTCTCTGAGACAGGAACGCTTTTAGAACTGGCCCGGTCAAACCTCCCCTCTCTCTGAGACAGGAACGCTTTTAGAACTGGCCCGGTCAAACCTCCCCTCTCTCTGAGACAGGAACGCTTTTAGAACTGGCCCGGTCAAACCTCCCCTCTCTCTGAGACAGGAACGCTTTTAGAACTGGCCCGGTCAAACCTCCCCTCTCTCTGAGACAGGAACGCTTTTAGAACTGGCCCGGTCAAACCTCCCCTCTCTCTGAGTTATACTTCTTTTTTCCGGTTGCTCAGCTCATCCTGGAGCGTTTTTGGGTTTCCTCAGACCTTGGGCAGAAGAGATGAGGAGAAGCCTGTTTGTACCTCTCACAGTGGGACAGAGATCAGACAGCAGACACGCTATGACAATGGCACTGAATTTCTCCAGAGAGGAGGATTGCTTACTTATCTCCTTCAACGAGAGAAGAGAGGGACATAAACAGAGGTAGAGGGGCGGTAAAGTAAATAAGCATACACTGTATTTGCATACACTGCACATGATTGCTTTTTAAACGCTCCTTGCTTCTTCTGCTAGTAACATTTTTTTTTTCCTTACACTGTAAGCTTTCGTATTGCCATATAGTCTGCAGTGTGTTTACTCACTCTTT
The DNA here is from genome assembly GCF_013347855.1 of Anguilla anguilla. Classification (NCBI taxonomy): domain Eukaryota; kingdom Metazoa; phylum Chordata; class Actinopteri; order Anguilliformes; family Anguillidae; genus Anguilla; species Anguilla anguilla. Next base: position 18,892,242 of record NC_049205.1, on the reverse strand, counting down.
GGGCCCCGCTGTTCAGAGAAGGGAAACATATTTACCATGATTACTCGTCAGCACGTAGAAAACCATCATCTATACGGCCCAGGTAACTGCATTACACGCAGATGCACCGCTACGTTTTCCCTCAGGATATGCAAATGTGATTGCGTCCAGAGAACTCACAAAGTGAGCTGCAGATTACGTGCTAGTCTGTTTACGTGCGTGCACGTTTCAGAGCACACAGGCCTATTACTGAGCGCATGAGTGTGCCTTTTCAGATGTGATTCTGTCACAGAGTCTCTGCTTGTGTTAATGCGCGTGTGTGTGCGTGCACGTGTGCATGCGTGTGTGTGTACTTGTGTGTGTGTGTGTGTGTGCTTGGATGTATGTGTGTGTGTGTGTGTGTGTGTGTGTGCTTGCATGTATGAGTGTGTGTGTGTGTGTGTGTGTGCACACTTGGGTGTGTGTGTGTGCTTGCATGTATGAGTGTGTGTGTGTGTGTGTGTGTGTGTGCTTGCATGTATGAGTGTGTGTGTGTGTGTGTGCTTGTATGTATGGTTGTGTGTGTGTGTGTGTGTGCTTGCATGTATGAATGTGTGTGTGTGTCTCTGCATGCTTGGGTGTGTGTGTGTGCTTGCACGTATGAGTGTGTGTGTGTGTGTGTGTGCGTGCTTGCATGCATGGGTGTGTGTGTGTGCGTGTGTGCGTGTGCATGAGTGTGTGTGTGTGTGTGCTCTGTTGTCTCTTCCCTTCCTGCCTTCCAGAGGTAATTTCTCCAGCTAACTGCCTGCCCTTGTCACACACTCCAGGGAAAGGTTTTATCAGTGCTGGCCACGCAACTGGTCACCCTCAGCTCAGGTCACAGCAGCAGGACTAATGCATTCAATCTGAGAGCCTCTCGCCACCCTTATGAATGACAAATACAATCTGCAGCAGCACCTAAACACCCACAAGAGCTCTAATTACATCAAGCACACACACTGCCAGCAGCACAATGAGGGAGACAGAGGAGAGAAAGAGAAATTAAACAAGTGACAGGGCTGTCTCACACACACACACACACACAGAGACATACACGCATAATCACACACACACACACTGTCACACACACACACACACACACACACACACACATACACGCATAATCACACACACACACACACACACACTATCACACACACATACACACACACAGACACAGACATACACACACGCAGACATACGCACACAAAGACACACACACACACACATACACATGCAGGCACGCATGCACACACACACACACACATACTGTCCACACACAGACACATGCACACACACACCCACACAGATATACACACACAAAGACATGCGCATACACAAACATACACACACGCACGCACAAACACGCACACACAAACACACCCACACACACACACGCACACACACTCACACATTGAGGATGACTGACAATAACATACAGCAGCAGCAGCAGTCACATGAGTCTGGACTCTCAGATGAGCGCGAGGCACTGTTTGTCAGCTGATGGAGATGCGAAAGCTTGCGGACACCAACACAGAGATGTGCAGAGTATCTCACCCCCCCCCCCCCCCCCAAAAGGCTCTATATGATCATAAATAACAATTAACAAGCCTTCAGGAAACTGACAGCTCACAGTGGCAAACTGGGCTGCTTTGATGACTCCAGCCCGTTAACATGTATCCGATTGCTCACGCCTCACGCAGACGGGCTAACACCCTCCCAGGGCCCCAGGACAACGCCGGCGAAAAGCTCAGCACATCGCCGAGCGGCGGAAACACAACATCCATCTGCCTCCTCCTCTCTGAATGCAAAACTCCCCCCCCCCCCCTCCCGCGAGCGTTGAGAAATAGACACAGGTTTATGGAAAAATAAACCGCAGCCCCGTCTGGGAACCCTTTACCGTGCTCAAGGATCGGCGCGCGAGTGACGCCGAGGTTTGGTACCGTGCCGTCCGGCTCCTGTAGCGCTCCGGAACCTGGCGTCGGTCTGGACACCCGCTAACCGCGCGGGGTGCCGCGGCGACGGCAGCGAAGCGCTTGGCTCTGCTGAGGTGCTGCGCACGCGCCGCTGGTCTTTCTGGAGTTAAAATGTGCATCGGGCCGCCGGCCATCTGTAGCACTGCCTGTGACGGGCAGCGCTGCTAACTCTCACTGCCTGACATATTGGTATTCTACATTCGGCTGCACTCACTTTGCGCACATGCAAGCGCACACACACAGACACACACACACACGCACACACACGCGCATGCACACACACAGACATACACACACACGCTTACACATGTACACAGACACACAGACACACAGACATACACACACACACACACACACGCACACACACACACACACACACGCACACACACACACACACACACACATACACACACACACTCACACATGTACACAGACACACAGACACACACACACACACGCACATGCACACACACAGACATACACACACACGCTCACACATGTACACACACACAGACACACGCACACACACTCATACACGGGCACACACACAGACACACACACACACACACACGGACACACACCTCTGCAGGGAGCTGGAGCAGTAGCTCCCCACAATCCACCTCTTAGTTTCCAAGCTTGGCCTGTTTTCTATTGGCAGAACTCAAGCTGGGTGTTTGCATTCTTAGTTAATGCCACATGAGAGGATGAAGGGAATCCACCAGCCAATAACACAGCAAGTTACACTGACAGTGTTATTGATAAAATATTTTCATTGATATAACTAAATATGTTCCGAGACAGTGCTCTTGAGGTGCGATATGTTGTAACAAGTTTATAACAACTGCAATAACACTGTTAATAAGCTAACAATAGCTCATTAACAATATTATCCTTCTGACTGTCCTGCCATAACAATGTAACATAACACCATTTCAGTCGTCAACCAGGGCCTGTTAGACGGTATAACACGTGCCATATTGTACGTAATCAACGCGCATTTGGCCATGTCTGTTTTTATTACTTTACCACGCAAGCCAGGCTACCGAAGGAAAACTTCAATTTTATGTAAATTTCATATTTCAACAAAGCATTTTATTCAATTTGACTCCGACGCGAGCATTTTCCATTATAACGGCATAATTACCCACAGCGCCGTTCTCACAGTGCCATTAAGGCAACGGCGGCCTTTCACGCGAGCGGGCTAGCGAACGCAAGGAGTCGCGTAGCTGGTTATTAGCGCGCGCGGGAACGCTCCTCTCCGAGCGCCGGGGACGCCGGCATCCGCGCGGCTCCCGCGGCACGCGCGCCCGCTCGCAGTGCGGCTCCGCCTGATTACAGCAATTACCCGCCAAGAGGAATTAGCGGGTCAGGCCGGGGGAGAGCGGGAGAGAGCGGGAGAGTGGCGTGTCTTGTCTGGAGAGCAGACAAAACAAAGCGGTGGGGGAGAGGGAGCAGGAGAGGGAGCGAGAGGGAGGAAGAGGGAGAGAGAGGGAGAGGGAGGGAGAGGAAGAAGGAGAAGGAGAGGGAGAGGGAGGGAGCGGGAGAAGGAGAGGGAGTGAGAGATGAAGAGGAAGAAGGATAGGGAGGGAGATGGAGAGGGAGGAAGAGGGAGGGAAAGAGAGATGGAGAGGGAGGAAGAGGAGAGGGAGGGAGAGGGAGATGGAGAGGGAGGAAGAGGGAGAGAGAGAAGGAGAGACAGAGAGGGAGCGGGAGGAAGAGGGAGATGGAGAGGGAGGAAGAGGGAGAGACAGAGAGGGAGAGATGGAGAGGGAGAGGGAGGAAGAGGGAGGAAGAGGGAGAGAGAAGGAGAGATGGAGAGGGATGAAGAGAGAGGGAGAGATGGAGAGGGAGCAGGAGAGGGAGGAAAAAGGAGAGAGATGGAGAGGGAGAGGGAGGCGACCCTGTTTCTCCCCGCGCGCGCGACAGCCTCTCCGTGCCCGGAGCAAAAACACAGCAGAGAGAAGGAGGGCGGGAGACGGGGAGGAGGAAGGCAGCCCCTCGCAGTCTGAGGAGGAGGCGAATAAACGGTTTTAAAAGGAGGCGGAGCCGGCGCCAGCAGACAAGAACGCGTCGCGAGGAACTCTTGGTAACACTTTAAAATAAGGTCATGTGAATTAGCATTAACTAATGCAGTTGTTAACACAAATTAGTGATGTACAAATATATTAATTGAGCATGAAATCTAGTTAACAAAAAAATACATGAATTCACATATTAGCTGCCTGATTATTTATACATTAGCAAAACATAGGACTGACCTATAATTAGTTAACCATTAACAAAAATATTAACTTTTTAAAATCCCAACATGAATTGACATTAACTAATGCAGTTGTTAACGTGAATTAATAACGTACAAATACATTAACAAAGCTGTGCATATTAACTGATCGGTAGTTAGTAGTTAACAACTACAATGTTAATGGCGAGTCATGTGACCTCATTGTAAAGCGCTATCGAACTCGTCTTTCCCGCTAGGCCATTTGCGAAGACGAGAAACAACCCAACCGCCACAAAAGCCTTCTACCAGCGGTCAGACTCCGCCGAGCAGGACCTCAAACGCCTCCACTTAACCAGGAAGCTGTAAGCAGACTGCTGCGCGTACGCACTGCGCATAATGGGTAAGGAGCTGGTCTGCTAACCTAAAGATGACAGGTGTGATTCCCGGGAACAACACCCTCGAGCAAGGTACTTAACCTGCAGTCCTTCAGTATATGCAACTGCATAAATAGATGCGGTGTAAATGCTATTTTAAAAAAAAGTCGTCTGCTAAATGCCTGTAATGTAATATAGTGTAATTGTCTGTGCTTTGCCAGGATGGAATGCCACAAGAAAGCATCTTTTCCAGCACAACAAAAAAAACAAAAACCTACAGCAGGAAGGGCTTTAAGTCTTGATATAATCGTACAGTACAGTAAATGGCTTAATCCTATTTAAGTGTCAGGAGTAATACACTACTCTTACCGAATGAGAAGGAAGAAAAAAATGAGATAGACCTCTAACAGTCAAACTGCAGAAGGATCATTTGTCACTACCTCTTAACTAAGTTGACAAATGGTTGGACACAGAAGGATGGCACTTTAATATCGTAAAGCCGCGCTGATCAGCCTTGCCGCCGGTAACGGTGGGGATATTGATGAGTGCTCAAAGCAACCCTCGCCCTCGCCCTCCCCCCCACCCCCCACCCCCCCCGCAATCCCCACGTTACACATCGCCTTCTATCCCCGAGGGCACAGTGAGGCATGCTGGGATGTGTGCATCAAACACGTCGGCCGGGTTGTTTTACCTGCTCGCTATTCCAGTGATGGATCGCGCACATCAAACGGCCCATGCCGTCCATTGCAGAGTTATTCATGGATCTCTCCCGCGCGGTATTCATAAATCACTCGCGCCTGCCGCCCCTCCCTGCCCCGCGCTACGTGCCGTCTGATCGCTGATTGGTCAGCGGTGAGTCGCGGCGATCTCTCGTTGGCCAGAAGTGAGTCACGGGGGGAGGCGCTTCCTGTTGCACGCGCTGAAACAGACACAACTTTCTTTCCCGCCCTCCGAGGTGAGAGACACGCACGACTGCTCTTTCTTCTTTCCGTGATAATCCTTAAAAGACACCGTTTGAGCTGCAGCTCTGGACGCCTGCTGTGCTGTTGAGATGAAGAAGTGACAGTAGATTTTGTCACTTCCTCACTTCATATTTAAAAGCAAAATTAACATATTTGGCTATTAGAGGTTTTCAGACTATTCACGAAGAGGAGGGTGAGAGAGGGAGGAAGGAGGAGGAAGAAGAAGAGGAGGAGATGAGACAGGGAGAGGTGAGAGGGAAGAAGCGGAGACAGGTGAGAGGAGGAGAGTAAGAAAGGAAGAAGAGGTGAGAAGACAGGTGGAAGCAGAAGAGAAAGGAAAAAAAGGAAGAGCAAGTAAGAGAGGAAGCCCGAATGAGGAAGACGGCGAGGAGAGGAAACGGCTTAAGTAAAAATAGACCGTTCAGTAAAACACCGGCGAGCACATCCGCTGCAGAGCAGGCTGGGAACTGTAACCGTCGAGCGGGAACATCGGGGAGACGCAGCGGAGACCCTCTGAGAGGTTAGCCGCACGCCAGCTCCCCTCTCCACGGTCAACAGATTTATCCTCCCCGGATCTGATAAGAGGCTTCCGGGCCCGCTGTCACCCGAACAAGCACAATACCGCGGTCCTGCAGGGAGAGGCAGCGCGCCACAGCCCATTACTGAGCAAGGGCCCGGAAAAGGGGCGGGAGAGGGGGGCGGGGGGGGGGGGGGGGGCAGTGGCATAGAAACATTAGGCCTGGACCCGCTCTGCTCATTAGGAGCGGGCGAGCGAGTGAATTGATGGGCCTGGAAGCGGAGAGCCTTTGCGGGGAGGGGGGGGGGGGGGAGCGGAATGGCCCCCGCCGTGATTAACACGCAGGCTGCCGCGGAGCCGCGCGCGGGTCGATCCGGGGCACCGCGCGGGTTGAGGCCGATCTGCATAAAAACAGGCGCGCCGTTCCTCTTCCTTTCGCGGCGGGCGATTGCGCCGCGTCCCCCGCGCCCCCCTGTTCGGCTAGCGGTAACCCGTAGCAGCGGGTTAGCGAGCGCTCCTCCGACACACGGGCCAATGAGAGCGCGGGTCTGCTTATCCACACGGTAAGCCACAGAGCACACTCAAGGAGAGAGAGTGAGGACTGGAGTGTCTCATAAATGAGAGCTGGCAACCAGGAAGGGCCCGGTAAATAGTAAAGGGAGACATTTCAGCAGTACAAGGAACCTTGTTGACTGAAGCCCAGCCTGTGTGTTATTTGTTCTCTCGCAAAGTAAAAACCAAGGTGCCTCAAAAACCTCATCATGAATTTAGAAGGCCCTCTAATAGAATCAAGGAACAAAGAAAACCCTCTAGTAGAAATATCATTGATTTAATAAAAACATAACAATATAATGATAATAACAGGCCATTCAGCCCAACAATGCTCACCATTTTCCTACCTCTAAAGTGAAAGACATAACTGTTTAACCCTAGGCTTCATCAGAAAGAACCCAAGAACTGGGCAGGGCTTTCTGAAGGCTTCCGCCCAGGTTAGCCCACCTTAAGCCAGCAGGACAAAGGCCATAGGTGATTCAACGTGGCACATCTCTGTCTGTATGGGCAGCAAGATCTTTAATACTGTAAAGACACCCTCCATGTACATGTGACACCCAGCAATTTCACTGGTGCGGAAGGTATGAGGGAACAAAGAAAAAAGATACTCACACACTGTGTAAAAGGAATAGTTGTGGTTGTGTCATGCCATTTCAATATAGGGTATTTTAGATATTTAAAGTTTTTGATTGTTATTATTCATATTTCAACTTTATGATGGCCTGCTGGCTTTACAATGGAAAGTATAGAGCATTCAGGGGTTTATGATCCAAATCAAGAAAATACACTTCTCCAAACAACCCCAAAGCAGATTGTACAGCAATGTTATGTTTCCAGAGGCTGTAGGTATGAAGAGATTCATTTTATCATGTTTATTCATAATCATAAACATAAATATCTATTTTCATAACTCTTAAAATAATACCAGTAATGTGTTTTTAAAATAATACCGTGACTGCAGCGTACTCAAGCTGCGTGTGTCATTTCCAACCAAAAATAATATAAAACATTTTTAAAATAACAATAGGGTAATAAACATATGTACAACCAAAGGCATAACATCTCTGCACAAGCTGTTTTGCAGTTTACTTGAAGTTTATATCCATGCTTTAGGCCCCAAAACTCCTAACGCCCGATGCTATTGTAAAGCTGCTAGGTCATCAAAAATGTCTCTAAAAACTAAAATATCCTCCATGACACATAAAAACTGCCTTGATACACTAAAAGTGAAATAATATTTTACAAAACCTATGAAGTGAACTATCACTTTAAACGTGCCTAAAGAGAGTTTAATGGAGCGACACTATGTTTCCACCTGGAAAGGTCTTTGTCAGGTGCAGCTTGTCACACAGGTCAGCTCTTCCCCTTTCCCTCCCCTGCTCACTGCCAGCGGCAAGCGAGGCGCTCTCACTCTATCCATCTCTCCCTCTCTCTTTTGCTCTATCCATCTCTCCCTCTCTCTTTTGCTCTATCCATCTCTCTCTCTTTTGTTCGCTCTCCTTCTCTTTCTTTTGCTCTCTCTGCTTTGTCTCTCTCTCTCCTGCTCTCTCTTTCACTCTGTCTCTCTCCTTCTATTTCTCTCTCTCACTCTCACTCTCTCATTTTCTCCTCTTTCCGTCACCCTCTCTCTCTCTTTTTTACTCTCTCTTCTCTCTCTCTCTCTCTATTTTGCTCTCTCTCCTTCTCTCTCGCACTCTATCCATCTCTCCCTCCCTCCCTCCCTCCCTCCCTCCAGATGTCGCGTGGCGGCGGCTGCCTGACAGGAGGTGATAATCGAGGTGTGAAGACGGAGAGGCGGGGAAGTGCTGACGGAGGCAGGTCCGCATCGTCTTCATCACCGTCGCCGTCTTCGCCGGCGGCCCGCCGAACGCCAGGCGGAGGAGAGTCCTTGCAAATTCAGCAGAGCGGGGGGGGGGGGGGGGGGCTTCTCCCCCTCTGCATACATCATATCCCTGACTCCCGCCTGACGATGGAGGAGGCAGAGCCACGCCCCCTACCCCCCAAAAACTCCAACCCTACGATCGCAGTACATCAAACCTGTACTGGGCCGGGGGCGGGGGGCGGGGGGGTTTGGGTTGGGGGGGCGGGGGGGGGGGCAGGGTAATAATCCGCCCTTCGCAGAGAGACTAAAGGCTTTGGCTGCTGCCGGGGGCCGGGGGGTCAATCCCATTTCAATTCGGTCAATTCAGGAAACTAATTGAAATTCAATTCACAAAATTGAAAAATGCCCGTAATGCTCTGCGAGGATTTTATTTTTTTCAATTGAGGCACGTAGCTGAATGTCAATTCATTTACTGAACTGGCCGAACTGAAAATGGAACTGACCCCGAACTCCGACTGCTCCAGGGTGTATGTCGGAAGCGTAGCTGTGGGGCTTGGGTAGGCAGGGGAGCTGGGTGGAGCTGGGGCAGGGAGGCACAGTCGAGAGAGAGGAGGGAAAGAGAGAAACAGAAAAGGAGTGCGCAGAGGGGAACTGACCTCACTGCCCGCCTCTCGCAGCCCCACTGCAATTAATCCTGGGAGGGTTTCGGGGATAATAAAATAGTGACAGGACAATCATGATGTCACCTTCCTAGAGGAGCTCTAACATTCACGCAGCACCTCGGTAACAGCCGCTAGAACAATGCTGACAGTGACTGGTGGATACCACTTCCTGCTAAGCCAAAGTCACTCCAGAAGTATAATTAGAAAATATCCACCAATCCCAATCTGCACTGTTCTGTCGGGCTGCTAGCAAGACACTCTGCGATTGGTGAAGCACTTCCCAGCTTTCCGCCACCAAAGTCACGTCGCATATTCTTTTGTCTCTTACTTTTTCCCTGGAGGGTTTCAGGATATGATGTGCTGCATGTCCTCTATGCATAAAAATGATAACGCGCCACAGCTACTGCAGTGTCTCCTGTTCAATTTATTCATATACTTGACAGGGGAAAAAAATACTTGTTTCAAAAACCTACATAAATTTCACCACTTACTGTTCATTGTTTACCGTGCCAGATTTAGCCCTGGCTAATTGTAATCAGCAGCTCCAGGTTTCACGAGACCCTAAGAAAGAGAGACGCCTTCAACAGCTGCAAAAGAGGAGAGGCGGCAGGGGAGCCAGGTGTGTCAGGAGGTGTGTCAAAAGCGCTCCATTAAGCCAAGCCTTAAAGGCGTGCGAACAGGTGTGTTGGCACTTGCGCATTCGCAACAGTCAGTTTGTATTAATTTCGCAGCCCTTGTATTTAAACAGTTTACAGCTCTTGTATTTTTTTTTTTAAAGAAGAGCTTTGTTGTGTGAGATTACCGAATCTCGCAGAGGATGTTTATTTTGAGATTCGGGAGCAGGAGGGAGGGGGAGGGGACGTGGGGGCGGGGGTGGGGGGGGGGAGGACAGCAACAAAGACAAACAAAAACGCTTTTCCTATTTCGGCTGTTTGCGCGCTTGTCGCTCGTCAACGCACAAAGGGGCGCGTTCAGTCTGGCGGGCGCTCCTTCCACTCGACAAACGGAGGGAAGAAAAGACGCGAGCGAATTTCATATCTCAGAGCGCGCGCTCGCTCGCTTTTAAAAGGGAAATCCATTCTTTCATTAATTCCGGGATCGATCCATTGCTAAGAGTATGAATTATTCCCAGAATTCAGAATTTCTTTATAATGACTTCCATTCATCAGACGTTCCTCACTGGGATAATTCCAATAACCGCATTACCCGGAGGATTTAAAAAAATATATATATTTTCGCACCCAGTCAGAAAGCACTTTTCAATGCTTAAGAAGACCTAAATATCAGCCATTATCCGAAATATCACATAAATGGAGCTGAGGGGGAATCAAATGGATTGTGAGTCACCGCAAAGCTGGCCGCTATGCACTCCGAGCGCAAATAGCTCATTTAATCTGATTGCGTTTAATGTGCATTACGGCGGCGAATGCCGTTCCCATTCAAACGGCTCTCATTGTGATGTCACAGTCATTTCGGCGCGCGTCTGGCCGACCGCGATCGCTCCGGCGGGGATTTCTTTTTTTTTTTTTTTTTAATAAATAAAGCTTCGGTTCGGGTTCCCGTGACGACGGAGGCGCCCGTTCCCGGCCGCTGTAAACCGATCCCCGCGGACCGGGGGGGGAGGCTGGCGAAGGCGGAGACGGCGGAAGCAGACGGAACGCTCCACCGAGGGAGCTCCGCCATCCGAACCCCGCCGTCTGCCGCCGCGTACAGACCGGACCGCTGACCAGCTGGCGGCTTTCGCGCGACTCGATTCCCGCCAAAGCCCCGCCAACGCGTTCCCCGAAAACAGAGGAGGACCACTGAGGAATACCTGCTCTGTGCACCACTCAGGAAGTGACTAAAACTCTCGCAGCACTGTAAAACAAGTCCTAATAATAATCAGGACACCTGACTTCCTGTACATCATTTTATCACGTTCATCTTTGATGGGATGATAAATGTTCGTGTTAATCTTTTTTATTACTATTAAAACATCATGCGCAAAGAGAAAATGAAAAAAAAACGAGAAGCGCAGGGAGAACCATTATTTCATTTCGCATCGAGCGTAGGTACAATAGAGCCTAATATGTCATGGGAAAATGACAGAATCATAAAACATACGCAATGAAGTAAGAGGATAGGCAGCCGAAATGTTGTGGGGGCCAGGGTTCTCAATACCAGAGAAAAGGGCTGCCAAACTTTAATTAATTTTTTGAGCGACTGTAATTTTTCAAGTCGAAGACACATCATTATTCCTGTGACCCACTGTAAGGAAGATAGGGGTTCCCAATTTATAGTCAAAAATATCTTGATATCAAAGAGCCAGTAAGAGAAGGCTGTGCGTGCTAATTGCCTTCTCGACTGAAACCTCCGGAGATTTAACTATTGTTGGGTTGGTGGGGAGGGGCAGTATTTTACTCCATAGACAGAATAAATTCTCAAAAATAATGGAGCAGAAAATACCTGCAAATGTATTTCCAGCTGATTTACCTCTGGAAAGAAGCAGGCAATGTACAGGCAGAACTTTAAAATGGATATGGCCCGTGGTCCTATGCAGACAGATGAGAAATAGACATGTTTTGCACAAAACTGCCATGCTGCACATGCTAATGCAGTTCTATTGCACTGCTCTCAGGAAAACATTGGCAGCCCGCTAGTTAGGTTCAACATTTTCAATGATATTTGTGTAAATGAACAGCTAGGCTTTTTTTTGTTTTGAAGTCCAAGTGCTCTTTAAATGGTGCATACTGCAGAAGAGAAAGAAGGATTTGCTCAGAAAACTGCAGGCAGGTAAATAGAGAAAAGAGGGGTTTGAGTTGTGTGTATATTTTCACTACGCATATGTGCAGTAATATAGTGATATAGCACTGTAGCTTGTTTTCACAATAAACTGTACAGGGGCATTTGACTCAGCTGCAACGTGCTACTCGTTGACCCCATCTCATTGGCTCATAATAGTAAAGCTGTGTGACCATTGGACAGAATATGGTGAAGGAACAGTGGGCCTCAAGGTAGGCTGAGCCAAACATGACTACTGATGGCAAATAGTCATTGTCCAATCTGTAGCTGTTTGAGCATGTGCCTGGGAATACTCTTCTATGATTGGCTGACTGACACCTTTTGCTAACGCATTTTGGTAAAGTGACCTATTGGGTAGAAGACAACATTATACACATGTTGTACTATGTTTG
>NC_049205.1:18824986-18874986 GCF_013347855.1 Anguilla anguilla | reverse complement strand
ATTCCGCCCTGAACTAAACGGCCATAAATGACCCTCCGCCATAACTCCCAGAAAGCACGCGCCAGAAGAATCACTGCTCCCCGAGGACCGCATATCCCAGCTTCCCTAGCTTCAGCTTCCCCTGTTTGTGAAGGCCCCGAGTCTGCCCCTCAGCATCACACACCAGAAGAGATGCGATATATATATATATATATATATACCGGTTTCCGTTTTCACTAATTACCTGGCTCACTTAGCTAATCAGCAGTATACGCCACACTTAAGAGTTCACTCTCAGGTCAGACCACAGTAAACATGTCATACAGGGACACAAGCACAGTCTCTGGTTGTCATTTATGACCTTATCCAGAAATAAAGCGAAAAATGCAGAGTCATGGAAATGTTTGGGCTACTTAAAATAGTTCAGAGTGAAAGTTGGATATGCAGAAGCAGTTATGGCACTCCTTGCCCACCACAGCACAAGCTGCCAAAATCCTCCCCTCTGTCTTTTCCTCTCCCTTTCTCTTTTTGGTAACACTAATGTTCGAGTCTATTTCAGGACTCTCACTCCGGAATTTATCAATTATATATGGTTCAGACAAATCTGGAATAAAAGTCAAAACTGTTACTGCTGTACAGAGTGGTGAATGCTTGTGTGCATGGGCGTATGTGACAGTGTGTGTCACAGAGATACAGAGACAGTGTGTGTCAGAGATAGAGCGAGAGAGAGAGAGAGAGAGAGGGTGTGTTTGTGACTGGACTGTGCGTGCATGTGAAAATGATCATACCTAGCTAACTCTGGCATTTTAACCGAAATGTTATTTATGCGCATTTACCTGGTCAAATAAACTAATAAATTAAATCAAATGTTACATACACAATATTTGTCCAGTTATATCCATTACCTGCTAAGTATTACAATACATTGGAACTCAAAGCTGAAAAAAAAAACTTAGTACCCATCATGCAGTGCCCACCACTCAGTTCTTCAGCAGACGGGTAGACTGGAGGAGCAGACGTCTCGAAAATGCGGTAAAATTACAGGCGTGTTAGATGCAGCATTTAAACGGCCTTAAACTTCTTACTACGCCCTTAAACGCGTAATTGGACGTGTGAAAATCACCGAAATACCCGTGTAAGAGTGCAGTTAGGACAATGCAGAGCTGAGCACAAAATTGTTGAAAAATTACGGTCTGCCTCCGCAGCGCAATCAAATTTCCTGAGACGCGTATCTCTTCCCCGGCGACGCTCCCTAACCCCCTTGCCCGGGCGTGCCGTGTCGCCGTGGGAACACCTCGGTGTTCCGGAGCGTCCCGCGGGACGGCGGGAGCAGGTGCGCGCGGGGGCCGGCCCCTCGCTGGCTGCGGAAGGCGGACGGGCCGGCTAAGGCCCGCTACGCGACTGAAGAGGCGTCGGAGACAGACTCTGCCGCGGAGGGGAGGGTGTGGAGACATGCCTGGAAGAGCACACACGCGCCCGCACGAAAAGGACAGGGCCGCTGGGGCCTCGGCCTCATAAACACACTGCTTTTACTGTACAGCCTTGGCATGAATGTGATATATGTGCCCCTGGCACAAACCTGTCAGTACTGCAGAGCCTGATAAGAGAACCTCAAAACAGTTAACACAGACACACACACACACACACACACACACACACACACACACCCATGCACACACCTACACACACACACATACACACCTACACACACACACACACGCACACACATACACACACACACACACACACACACACACACACACACACATGCACACACACACACACACACACACACACACACACACACACACACACGCACTCACACACACATACACACACACACACACACACACGCACACACACACACACACACGCACACATGCACGCACACACACACACACACACACACACATACACACACACACACACACACACACACACACACACACACACACACACACACACACACGCACGCACACACACATACACACACACACACACACACAGACACACACACACACACACACACACACACATGCACACACACATACACCCACACACACACACACGCACACACACACCTACACACACACACACACACACCAGTGACTAGTGGGGACATAACAAGTGGCCAGTCCTCCAGTACAGAAGGCCAGTTCCCCAGCATCAGCCAGCGCACTTCTTTTAGGCAGAATACCGCCCTGTGCTAGAGTACACACACCGTATGGAACAAGCAACCTGTCACACTGCCCCAGAAGTCCATGACAGCTAGACTCGCATGACCCCGTCAAAATGAAGAAAACTGTTCCTCCGGCTTCCCATCAAACCTCTGCTGAATATCACCTTCCCACAGAGAAGCAATAACTCTCATTTCATGGCAACCCAGCGTGAAACCACGGGCGGACAGCATCACAAACAATAATCTTCTAATTGAGTTCAACAGCACACTGTGCGCAGCAAAATGTCTCCTTTTAGCCGCTTTGTGTGTTTACTGCAAGGTTGCAATGCATTGTGGGAGTTCTTCAAAGATGTCACATCATTGAATTGCTCTGCGCTGCGCCCACGCTGGGTATGACTGCAGTGTGCACATGCACGGTATGCACACCGTAGAATGCCTAATTTTATTTTTAGGCCACGGTACTGAACACCTGCTATGAGGACTAAAAGGTGTGAAATGGTGAATTTAATCCAAATTAAAAATTTAACGTTTTTGAATTAATCACATATTCCCAGTGCATCAGGCACAAAAAGTCAGAATTCTGCTGAACGGAGAGAGAGAGAGATAGAGAGAGAGAGAGAGAGAATGAGATAAATAAATACTGTATGTATATATACAGTATGTATATATAGTATGAATATATGTATATATAAATAGAGGGAGAAAGAGAGAGAAAGAGACAGATGGATATATGTGTATATATATATATATAATATATGTGTGTGTGTGTGCGTGTGTGCGTGTGTGCTTGTGTGTGCGTGTGTGTGTGCAGAGAGAGCCTTGCTTGCCACGGCGATGAGCAGGGGGAAGGAAAGGAGAGGAGCTGGAGCGGAGAGAAATCAGCCAGCGCCTCTGTGCCGCCCTGATGACAGAGGCCATACGGAGGGGACGGAAATAGACGGGAGGGCGGAGCCTAAGTTCAGGGATGCAGAATAGGAGGCGGAGTTTCCCTGGCAGGGAGGCCTGCGAGCAGCTGGCCTGGCCCTCGGTGGGACGCCTCGTTTTCAGAGAGAGGAGTCGGCGCTCGGTGGTGCACCGGCGACACGCGCGCAACAGCGTTAGTGCGATAGTCTGAGCCTAGCAGGGCGGCAGAGCCCAAAGCCAAGGACCATACAGGGAGCAGGAAGTCACGCTGATAAACTTACTAATTATCCGCCCCGCCCATCGCTCTGTTCACTTCCTGTCACTGTTAATGATGTCATTATAACAGACTGGGAGGAAGGAGGGCTGATGTACATGCTCTCTGCCCTGTCTCTCTCTATCTCTCTCTCCCTCTCCAGTCAAATTAATAGTAAAATAGGGTTCTCTCTCTATCTCTCTCTCCCTCTCTAGTCAAATTAATGGTAAAATAGGTTCTCTCTCTATCTCTCTCTCCCTCTCTAGTCAAATTAATGGTAAAATAGGTGCTCTCTCTCTCTCTCTCTCTCTCTCTCATTCTCTCTCTCAGTGGCTCAGAGTAACTTTAAGATATGGCTGTAGGGTCAGGGAGCGTAGCTCTATACACTACAGGGAAATCGATGCTATCGCTGGAAAGCCCATCGGAATGCAATCTCTACCGTTTCATCTCCAAACTTTATCGAAACGAGGGTTTTCCGCCAGGCCCCGGTTTTAACCCCGGGACTTCCTCAAAGTCCCCGGCTCCGGAGCGGGAGCTTCCGCGGGTTAAGAGCGCTCGGAGGAGGGGAGCTAAAGCGGGAATCGTAATGAGACGCGCCGGTTTAAAGGGCCGGCGACGCCCGGCTCGCTCTCCCCCCCCCCCCGTCTCCGTCTCCGACAGGGTTAGTGCTACTTCAGCACTTACGAAGCGCGCTGGAGGCGTTCCTTCTCCCTATTACCGCTTCTGCATTTATAATCCCCACTTAGTGCCATTTTCTTCCCTTTTCTTTTCCTTTTTTTTCCCCTCACTCTCGCACAGTTGGTTACCTTTGAACAAATTAAATATATATAATTTACATTTTTTTAAAACAGGAAGGGCGGAACGAAAAAAAAATATGTGAGAATTAATTGCAGAGAGCAGCTATTCTAAATGGAGGCTGCAGCATCTTATGCAGCCTCTTTTTTTTGGCCTGTTATGATTTGTTGTCCCTCTCTTCTGTCACGTAACTTTGGAAAAGCCCCCCCCCCCCCCCCCCCCCCCCTTTTGAAGCTTAAGTGTCTCTGAACAAGATGGTGTACTCAGCCAAAATGCTTCAGGGAGCAGAAATCCTTCAGCGGCGGCTCTGCTGATTACGAGTGTCACAAGTTACTTCAGCTTATCGCACTTCACAGACGAAAGCAGAGACCACACGTTACCGCACACACACACGCGCGCTCTCTTCGTCAGGCTGAGTCACTGTTTCATTACTTCAGTATGTGCGCCACGTTTATTGTATTACTGCGTCTTATAGCAATTATTCTCAACGCATTCCCACACAATTACATGAATGGGGCTAAATCAATTTTACATATTTTGATATTATAACGAGACTGTTTCAACCGTGAAGTGTTTAAGTGAGCCATTAACATGTTACAGACATGTTACAAAACTGCAGCCAGGAACTGTTATTTCCTTGAATTTTGGGTCTACAGTACATCTTGAAAATTCTGATGAACTCTTTGACACACAATAATTAAATGATTATTATTATTATTATTATTATTATTATTATTATTATTATTGTTGTCAGAGATTCTATACATGCACCATTTCTATGGTCTAACGTAGGTCACTAAGCCAAAGAATCATGAAATAATAGTGACAGTGAATGTTTTCTCCCAATATCATAGCAAACACTGTCATTGGCTACAGCAGCCCCAAGGGAGAGAGGGAGGAATCGCCCCCCCTCATCCCTCACTACCGCCCCCTCTGTCCACTGAGTAAACTGCGCTCTGTTTTCCACCGACGGCTCAGCGCTCCAGCGCAGGAGCGACGGTTTCGTTAGCCGAACCGCCGCGCAGGTTCCGGAGGGACGTGCCCGCCGGGGCGTGTCCCGAATCGACGGGGGCGGGGCCGAAGCACCAGGGCAGGACAGGCCCGCCGCTGTGACCGGAGCGCGGTAGCGCGGTAAACCGGTGCGGAAACACGGGCGGGGGGACGCGTAGCCGAAGGTTAGCCGAACGTTAGCCACGCGTTAGCCGCACGTTAGCCGCATGTTAGCCGCACGTTAGCCGCGCCGCACCGCGAACACCTTCCTGCGCTCGAACGCCCCGCGGAAACACTTGACCTTCATTTCCCCTCGATTCGAGCGAGGCAGGCCCGAGCGTCCGGCGGCAAACCCGAGTCGCGCTCGTCTGTTACTCCTCTCGTCGCCCGGCGAGAAATTAGTAGCTTCTCCCCGCCCGTCACGCTTCCGTCGCTCGGCGCTACGGAGGCTATTTTACGCATCGAGAATAAATGTCAAGAAGGCAGAAGAGGAGACGGATGAATGAAAATGCTAATCGGAGGGCCGCGTTTGAGGAATAGAGTGGTCTGACCTAATCACGGCGCGGAACAATCCTGTACCTGGCCTTTAAAATCTAGCCTTGCTCTGATACACGCCCAACTCTGACTCAAAATATTTCGCCATATGTGCAAATATACTGGAACACGCCGAGTAATGCATTTACATACAAAGAGGGTCCTCCATATTATGAAGGGAAATATATTTTCAATGCATACTAATACGTCACAGTGTTTGCTTACAGATACATCCTGTTGGTTATTTTGAGATGTGGCAGAAAACAACTACTGGTATTGCAATATAGTTCATATAAACTGATGTTATTCAAAACATTTTATACAAATTACAATTTGTTTTCTTTTGTTTCACAAGTCTGTGGCATGTTTTGACATGATTTGTATACAAAAGTCAAATGCTGAAAATATAACCATAACAAAAATGCTTGTACATAAGACGACCATATACGGAAAGCCACTTGCAGAAGGGAATCTTCCACTAGTGAAAAGACAACAGGTCCAAACGGTGAGGGATTTCCAGCACAGACTTCCAGCTGGACGTGCACACTCACACCCTGCAGGGTCAGCTCGTTTCCTTGCTTTACACTGTCAACAGACTCGCTGTGCATCGCTCCCCCCCCACTTCCCATCATTCATGTGCAAGTTTCCAGAGAGGCACACATCTCCTTTATTCAACAGAGCCCTATTTGTGAGAATACATCGGCGAATAAAGTAGGAATCACCGATGGAACAAAAAAAAACAAAAAAAAAACAAACCCAGTGTATTTACGGAATAACGAAATGCGAACTTGTTTACAGGATTTCCTTTGACTGAAAATAATTTAAGAGGAAGAGTGTGAAGCGCAAGAGAGGCGGGGCAGCCGGCGTACTGTGCCTTCTGCGCGTCGGTGAGTGACAGCAAAAGGGGGCGCGGTCTCAGGGGAGATTAGCCGCACTCACAAGCTTAACGTGCCGGGCTAGATTTGTCACACGGAACGCTATTGATCTAAACCTATAGAACGTTACATCATTCATCTTCAGGCAACAGACTCCGCTGTCTGGCTGCTGTTATATTGATGAGGCGGGGGGGAGGGGGGGTTTGTACCCGGCAGACTGGAAGCCGGTAAAGAGATCTGAAAATGGCCGGCTGCGTCTGAACGGTCTTCGCTGAGGCCCGTTACTGCACGCGTGCGGCCCCCCTACGGTACCGCGAAGCGCAGAGGCCACTGGCGCGGTCAGGGTTTGACTCCACACCGCGGGGTGTACCACAGGCTAGTGCTTTAGCGAGGAACCCCACTGGGAGACCCATAAAGCCTCCTAACACCGCCCCCCCGCCCCCCGCCAACGGCCCCCTCCCACATCCCCCCCCGACCCCCCGCCCCGCAGCCAAGACACAAGCAGACGAGATCGACAACAGAGGACTTTTTGCCGTGAACGAGAGCCCACATTGGGAACTTAGTTAGACTGCTTTGAATTCAACTCTCACCAAAAAAAAAAAAAAATACAACAACCCTGAAGGAAAAATAAATATATTACACAAAATATTCTGAGAAATTTGCATTAAAATCAAACAAGACAGCTGGGTGATAAAAAGTGCAAAACAGAAAAAGAAAAACAAACGTAAACAACAACAACTCCAAGAAGAAGAAAAAATAAAAACCAAAGGCAATTCTTCAAGAGAGAACAGAGAGAGAGAGAGAGAGAGAGAGAGAGAGAGAGAGAGAGAGAGATACAGTGCACGAGAGAGAGGAGAGAGAGAGAAAGAGAGAGAGAGAGTCTGGCTGGCCCTAAGAGAACATATGCCCCTCCAGAGGAGGAAAAAGACCACTGTACATATTCAGATATGACAGATGAATTCAGCAGGCAAATGACCAAAGCTCCAGTTGGGAATTACATGAAAAAAAGAAGCAACCAAAACAACAAACAAGAATTGGCATTCCAACATGACAGCAATCCAAGACAAAGACTTTTATAGAATAATAGTACGGGTATGCATACTGATAAGACTGAAAAATAAGTTCTTGTTTTGGGAGGGGGGGAGGGGGATTTGTTGTCAGTGTTTATGTATTCAGCTTCTTTTAATCTCATGCTATCCCCTCCATTTTGTGCTTTTCTCGTTCTTGTTATTCCTTCGCTGACAGAATCGGACGGGGAGAGGACATGGAGTTTTAGCAGTCACTTAAGATGACACTTCGTCTGAAGTTTTGGAGTTTTTAAAAACTTTTTTTCCTTTCCCCTCCAAACAAGCTGGTCCGCGCGAGCCAGGCCGCCGGAGCGTTTCTGAACAGTACGATCTCTCTCTCCTGAATTACTCTGACGTGGCGTCTGCGTTACTGCGTTTTATCGGGGTCGGGGGAAGCACATTCTCGGGACGGCGAGAGGAACACGTCGCGAACCGGTGCAGCTGAGACACGGGGACCCCAGGAGCGACCCCATATCCTCCCTGACTGTTACCCGACAGTGTGCCGGCTGGGTCCACACCAGCGTGTGTGAGTGTTCATGAGAAAGAGAGAGAGAGAGAGAGAGAGACCAAGACCAAGAGAACCAACATGTATGCATAGAGGCACAAGCATACTCATCTGCACCTGTGCCTTATGCTCAACTCCTTTTCACTTGGGTTTTATTGCAGTTGTTCCTTTGACATTAGTTGCTTTGTAGGCACCCTTATCCGGGCTGACTACCACAGCTCATATATTCCCTATTATCCATTCATAGAGCAAGAGGCACGTCACTCCGTATGCTGCTCGACAGCAGTTAAAAACAGGATTTGAACCTGAAATGTCATTACATTACAGGCATTTGGCTGCCACTCTAACCCAGAGTGACTTACACAACTTTTTACTTGCATTATTTGCGGCCATTCACATTGCATCCATTTATACATAAGGACATAAACTGAAGCAATGCAGGTTAAGTACCCTGCACAAGGGTACAACAGCAGTGCCCCACCTGGGAATTGAACCTGTGAGCTTTAGGTTTAACTTGAAGCTCCTAACCCATTACACTACACTGCCACCCTGATGAGTCCAGGCTGGGAGCCCCTTGTCCTGCCTACTATAGCAGTGGAGGAGACAAAAAAAAAATTTAATAATTAGCCCCGCCCTCTTCACACCTCTCATATCCTTGTTCCCTCAGCCCAGGGGTGCGCACAGAGGGCTGGACAGTTTAATCCCAACTTCTGTTCTTAATTATTCAACATAAGCACAAGCCCCATCATTTATTCGCCGTGACGTTTTATTAAGCGGTGAGCTACAGCTGCAGACTCAGCGCATATTCTGCCGTGCTCCCACACAGGAGCGGCGCGCAGGGCTGTTTATAAAAGTAATAAAGTGAATAATTGGTGGGAATGCACAACAATGGCACACCGGGGGGGATGAAGCCGAGAGCCCCAGCTATAGCCCCGGCGATGTAAATGAATAAAAGCACAAACACTCTGTTGCTCTGCTCCAGTCTTTTTTTCTCGCGCACTACTACTTGAGCACTTTTATTTTCGTTTCCTTTTTAATCTCACTCCACTAGGTTTTTATACAACAACAAAAAAGTGCACCTATTACCGAACTCAGACCCGTCCCTTACTGGTTGCATTGGTAATCGGTTCAATTACTCATTGGCAG
Source organism: Anguilla anguilla (assembly GCF_013347855.1). NCBI lineage: Eukaryota > Metazoa > Chordata > Actinopteri > Anguilliformes > Anguillidae > Anguilla > Anguilla anguilla. The sequence goes on along the minus strand of NC_049205.1, from coordinate 18,865,760 downwards.
AACGTCTGAGCGCTAACGATTCTAATGATCTAAATCCCAGCGAATGGCTCCTCGTACCCTCGGACCATCGCTCTATTCACGGCGCTGAATGAAGTCTTAGCCCGTGAAAAAAAAATCGGCCTTCCGCAGAAAAAAAAAGCGCACTTGACTATCGAACGAGAGACCTTTTAAAGGCGAGCGTGTTTAACTGGAGTAAAGGGTTCGGCCGCAGTTCACAAGCAGTTACTTCACCGCCGCGCAGCCCCAACCCGAGCCTGTTTATTACGGGGGCCTTTTTTTGGGGGGGGGGGGGGCGCGTCCGCGTCTGGAGAATGCGAGGCGACTAAGGGGCTTATTGGCATTCAGGGAGAGGGGGGGTGCCGCGCGGCGCGTTAGCCTCTCCAACCGCGGCGCCCCTCAACCTGCGAGCGCTGCGCTCATCCATAATTCATCCGAGCTCCTCCTCCTCCTCCTCCTCCTCCTCCTCCGCCCCGGTGCCGCGGCAACCGGGCGCAGTTCCGCCGGCCCGCTCGGCGCGCTCAGGGTCGGGTCAGGCCCGGCAGCCTCCGATTCAGCAGCCGGGGGAAAAGCTGGGGAATAATCACCCTTCTTTTCCACACAGAAAAGGACTCCGGAATAGAGGAGAGAAAACATGTTTTAATTCAGCTGCTGACAACATAATCATTAGGTTTTATTTATTCATTTTTTTCTAGGCCTGCTTCTCTCTCTCTCTCTCTCTCTCTCTCTCTGTCTTTCTCTCTCTCTCTCTCTCCCCCTCCTACATCCAACTCTCTTATCCCTGCTTCTGTTAAAGGGAGTTTCTCTGTGCTTTCCTGTTGATAAGCGGAACAATTTGAGTCACTCTCGATCTATGGTGCGTTTCATGCCTTTCTCTTTGCGGTTTCCACTGCGCCTAACACACAGAGGGGATTCCATAATCCAGAGCCCGTGGCTTCTATGGTCGCACACTCGCATTACCTACCTGCTTTGGTATTCGATCCAAGCAGCGTATAAAGCATGAAGTATTAATAACCTGTGTATTTAATCCTGCTATTCCCTCTCAACTGTTTAGTGCTTCTTTTGATGAGTGTCTGGAGGACTGAGAGAGGAAAGAGCTCACGCCTCCCCTCACAGAGAACACTTCCTGCTCTGAGACACCAAGACTGCGCAAAGCTTGTGACACCTGCACACCAGCACTATTAATTGGCTTTAGCACAGCCTCACACAGATGCCTACCTACTCACACTCGAAACAGACAGACACACACACACACTCATGCACACATTCACACACACACACACACTCATGCACACACACACACACACACACACGCACGCACACACGCACACATACACACACACATGCACATATTCACACACACACACACACCCACACACCCACACACACGTACGCACACATACACACACACACACACCCCCACACACACGCATGCACATATTCACACACACACACACACCCACACACCCACACACACACACACACACCCACACACCCACTCACACTCGCAACATACACACACACACACCCCCACACACACGCATGCACATATTCACACACACACACCCCCACACACACGCATGCACATATTCACACACACACACCCCCACACACACGCATGCACATATTCACACACACACACCCCCACACACACGCATGCACATATTCACACACACACACCAACACACACGCACGCACACACACACACACACACTCATGCACGCACACACACAATCACTTGCATGCAACAGCACTCACTTATACACCTACAAGGAAAAATACACACATTGACTCTCTCACACACACACACACACACACACACACATACAAAGGAGTCTATGAGAGCACTAAAATGTGGAAAACTAGACGTGACCGGGTACAATGATTGGGAGAGCCTAAATTATGTCTCGGCTGGCTTTCAGCATGCTGGCATTCACTGAGCAGAAAGTGGAGTGCAAGAGACTTAAATGCCTTCCCGAGCAGCACTTGTGCCTGTTTCAAAAGGGCCCAGTGCTTTTCAAGGTAGCAGGAATCCTCCACAGCTCCAGGCCTCTCTCTCTCATAGCTGGGAGCCACAAGAAGTGGGGGGGACTGTAAGTGTAGCACTTAGAAAACGGCACAGAATCAGAAAAAGAGATAAATCCCGCCCGAATCCCTTATTACAGCCAACCGAACAGACGGATGACTTCTGCAATCACACCATACTGTACCGTCCCGGGACCCCACAGCTCAGCGCCTCTACACAGCGCAGGGGGGGGGTCGCCCTCAGCAGTCTGAGCACAGCCTCCTGCGTCCCTGGGGTTCTTCATTCTCTCTCTCGAGCTCAATTTCAAATATGCTTTATTGGCATCACAAGAGTACACTTATATTGGCGAACCACACGAACAAGAAAACTAAGAACACTTAGTCTCACTCTCTCCCTCTCCCTCCCTCTCCTCTCCCTCCCTTTCTCTCTCTCCTCTCTGTCTCTCAATTCAATTTGCTTTCCTGGCATGACAAAGCATTATATTTTGTATTGCCAAAGCATGCAGTATTAAACAAAACATACGCCTAACACTGAACAATACATACGCATCAAAGACCAGAAACAAATGAACAGTAACCACACAGCAAAACAATAGAACTCAAGGTGATGTACTGGCAAGGCAAAGCAGGAATTTGGACAAATCCTTAATTCAGGCCAAACTAACAGTAACATTTACAAAAGCAAGATTTCAAAGACTGATAACAGATTCTTAAAGCACATAATTTGCATGTGAATACTGGTATTCATGAGATGTAGCAGACTGACAAACCTCTGTTCTATGGACACAACCACAGGCTTGGACTGAATCAGAATGTGTCCTTTAACATTTTTTTCTTCACAATCACACATTGATGAGTTTAGCAATAGCTGGGGTATGTGGTGCCATGGTGCCGTGTATGAAACCTACCCTGATTGGCTAGTGCAGGGTGCCAAGTTGCCGTGTATGAAACCTATCCTGATTGGCTGGTGCAGGGTGCCAAGGTGCGGTCAATGAAACCTATCCTGATTGGTTAGTACAGGGTGCCATGGTGCAGTGAGTTAAGCCCTCCGCCTAACTGGTAAGTACAGGGTGCCATTGTGCAGTGAGTTAAGCCCTCAGCCTAACTGGTAAGTACAGGGTGCCATGGTGCAGTGAGTTAAGCCCTCAGCCTAACTGGTAAGTACAGGGTGCCATGGTGCAGTGAGTTAAGCCCTCAGCCTAACTGGTAAGTACAGGGTGCCATGGTGCAGTGAGTTAAGCCCTCAGCCTAACTGGTAAGTACAGGGTGCCATGGTGCAGTGAATTAATCCCTCCGCCTACCTGGTAAGTACAGGGTGCCATGGTGTAGTGAGTTAAGCCCTCAGCCTACCTGGTAAGTACAGGGTGCCATGGTGTAGTGAGTTAAGCCCTCAGCCTAACTGGTAAGTACAGGGTGCCATGGTGTAGTGAATTAAGCCCTCAGCCTAACTGGTAAGTACAGGGTGCCATGGTGTAGTGAATTAAGCCCTCAGTCTAACTGGTAAGTACAGGGTGCCATGGTGCAGTGAATTAAGCCCTCAGCCTAACTGGTAAGTACAGGGTGCCATGGTGCAGTGAATTAAGCCCTCAGCCTAACTGGTAAGTACAGGGTGCCATGGTGCAGTGAATTAAGCCCTCCGCCTAACTGGTAAGTACAGGGTGCCATGGTGCAGTGAATTAAGCCCTCTGCCTAACTGGTAAGTACAGGGTGCCATGGTGCAGTGAATTAATCCCTCCGCCTACCTGGTAAGTACAGGGTGCCATGGTGCAGTGAGTTAAGCCCTCAGCCTAACTGGTAAGTACAGGGTGCCATGGTGTAGTGAATTAAGCCCTCAGTCTAACTGGTAAGTACAGGGTGCCATGGTGTAGTGAATTAAGCCCTCAGCCTAACTGGTAAGTACAGGGTGCCATGGTGTAGTGAATTAAGCCCTCAGTCTAACTGGTAAGTACAGCATGCCATGGTGCAGTGAATTAAGCCCTCTGCCTAACTGGTAAGTACAGGGTGCCATGGTGCAGTGAATTAATCCCTCCGCCTACCTGGTAAGTACAGGGTGCCATGGTGTAGTGAATTAAGCCCTCTGCCTAACTGGTAAGTACAGGGTGCCATGGTGCAGTGAGTTAAGCCCTCTGCCTAACTGGTAAGTACAGGGTGCCATGGTGCACTGAATTAAGCCCTCAGCCTAACTGGTAAGTACAGGGTGCCATGGTGTAGTGAATTAAGCCCTCAGTCTAACTGGTAAGTACAGGGTGCCATGGTGTAGTGAATTAAGCCCTCAGTCTAACTGGTAAGTACAGGGTGCCATGGTGTAGTGAATTAAGCCCTCAGTCTAACTGGTAAGTACAGGGTGCCATGGTGCAGTGAATTAATCCCTCCGCCTACCTGGTAAGTACAGGGTGCCATGGTGCAGTGAATTAAGCCCTCAGTCTAACTGGTAAGTACAGGGTGCCATGGTGTAGTGAATTAAGCCCTCTGCCTAACTGGTAAGTACAGGGTGCCATGGTGTAGTGAATTAAGCCCTCTGCCTAACTGGTAAGTACAGGGTGCCATGGTGTAGTGAGTTAAGCCCTCAGCCTAACTGGTAAGTACAGGGTGCCATGGTGTAGTGAATTAAGCCCTCTGCCTACCTGGTAAGTACAGGGTGCCATGGTGCAGTGAGTTAAGCCCTCAGCCTACCTGGTAAGTACAGGGTGCCATGGTGCAGTGAGTTAAGCCCTCAGCCTGACTGGTAAGTACAGGGTGCCATGGTGTAGTGAATTAATCCCTCCGCCTAACTGGTAAGTACAGGGTGCCATGGTGCAGTGAGTTAAGCCCTCTGCCTAACTGGTAAGTACAGGGTGCCATGGTGTAGTGAGTTAAGCCCTCTGCCTAACTGGTAAGTACAGGGTGCCATGGTGCAGTGAATTAATCCCTCCGCCTACCTGGTAAGTACAGGGTGCCATGGTGCAGTGAGTTAAGCCCTCAGCCTAACTGGTAAGTACAGGGTGCCATGGTGTAGTGAATTAAGCCCTCAGTCTAACTGGTAAGTACAGGGTGCCATGGTGTAGTGAATTAAGCCCTCAGCCTAACTGGTAAGTACAGGGTGCCATGGTGTAGTGAATTAAGCCCTCAGTCTAACTGGTAAGTACAGCATGCCATGGTGCAGTGAATTAAGCCCTCTGCCTAACTGGTAAGTACAGGGTGCCATGGTGCAGTGAATTAATCCCTCCGCCTACCTGGTAAGTACAGGGTGCCATGGTGTAGTGAATTAAGCCCTCTGACTAACTGGTAAGTACAGGGTGCCATGGTGCAGTGAGTTAAGCCCTCTGCCTAACTGGTAAGTACAGGGTGCCATGGTGCACTGAATTAAGCCCTCAGCCTAACTGGTAAGTACAGGGTGCCATGGTGTAGTGAATTAAGCCCTCAGTCTAACTGGTAAGTACAGGGTGCCATGGTGTAGTGAATTAAGCCCTCAGTCTAACTGGTAAGTACAGGGTGCCATGGTGTAGTGAATTAAGCCCTCAGTCTAACTGGTAAGTACAGGGTGCCATGGTGCAGTGAATTAATCCCTCCGCCTACCTGGTAAGTACAGGGTGCCATGGTGCAGTGAATTAAGCCCTCAGTCTAACTGGTAAGTACAGGGTGCCATGGTGTAGTGAATTAAGCCCTCTGCCTAACTGGTAAGTACAGGGTGCCATGGTGTAGTGAATTAAGCCCTCTGCCTAACTGGTAAGTACAGGGTGCCATGGTGTAGTGAGTTAAGCCCTCAGCCTAACTGGTAAGTACAGGGTGCCATGGTGTAGTGAATTAAGCCCTCTGCCTACCTGGTAAGTACAGGGTGCCATGGTGCAGTGAATTAAGCCCTCAGCCTAACTGGTAAGTACAGGGTGCCATGGTGTAGTGAATTAAGCCCTCAGCCTACCTGGTAAGTACAGGGTGCCATGGTGCAGTGAGTTAAGCCCTCAGCCTGACTGGTAAGTACAGGGTGCCATGGTGTAGTGAATTAATCCCTCCGCCTAACTGGTAAGTACAGGGTGCCATGGTGCAGTGAGTTAAGCCCTCTGCCTAACTGGTAAGTACAGGGTGCCATGGTGTAGTGAGTTAAGCCCTCCGCCTAACTGGTAAGTACAGGGTGCCATGGTGCAGTGAGTTAAGCCCTCAGCCTAACTGGTAAGTACAGGGTGCCATGGTGTAGTGAATTAAGCCCTCAGTCTAACTGGTAAGTACAGGGTGCCATGGTGCAGTGAATTAAGCCCTCCGCCTAACTGGTAAGTACAGGGTGCCATGGTGTAGTGAATTAAGCCCTCAGTCTAACTGGTAAGTACAGGGTGCCATGGTGCAGTAAGAAGCACGGAGTCTTCAAGCCGTAGTAAAATGTTTGAAACCCGCAGCAGACAGAGTGATGATTTGTTTATCAGCCTTTTTCTGGCACCCCTCACTCAGGGCCAGGAGCGCATACACACATCTGGACGTGCACACACACACACACACACATACACGTATTCAATGTGCGCATATGCATACACAGGCATACAACCCAAACACGTTTGCACTCCCGTGCGAACACACATACATGCATACATGCACATGCACACTCATACCGAGAATCATCAATGAACCAATCGATGCTAATTGAATCCAGTATTTAAATGCCAATTAAGCTTAAACACACTATTTCATGGTGACAGAGGACTAATTGCCTAATTAGAAGTCCCTTTAAATGTGCACTTTACTGATAAACATGTAAATGAGAATATCCCTTCTTTACATTATATTTATTTGGCAGATGCTTTTATCCAAAGTGATGGACAATAAGTGTATACTACTTATTGTACCACTTCTCCTAATAAGAAAATATTAAGTCAGAACTACCAGCAGGAAGCAACTACAGCATGTCTCTTATTTGCTTTCTAATGAAATGAACTTTGCCCTTGTGACAAATGAAAACCGTTGAGAAATGCATAAATAATCCGGGCATTTCCGTCTGAACACGCAGCAGGCTTCGAAAACAACAGACCGGGAAGACGGAAAGGAGCAAGGGGAGCGGTGTGCACGCAATCAGGGGGTGTTTCATTGAACTCAGAATGTGTCTGATTAGAAGCAGGAAGTGCCTGAGCGAAATCAAAAGCGTCTAATTGGTTATGGTCACCACCAGCAGGGGCTGATGAGGAGGGAAAAGCCTTGTTACCATGGTAATGATCTGACCACCAGACTTGCGTTGCCATACAAGAGAACAGCTCCTCGCTGCAGGAAGTGTGTCGAAGTTTGTTGGAACCAAAGCCCCTTCCAAAAGAAAAAAAAAAAAACCCCATTGATCAGGTCGCCCTACCTTCAGATTGCAAATGTGAGGCTTTATGATCCTTATAACGTGTGGAGCTATCCCCTCTGTGACAAAGCTTTTGATCACTTAATAAACCAAGAGGCACTTGGTTTATAAAAAAAAAACCAACAGTGATCTGTCCTACCCTCTGGAAGTGTTACCTGTTCTACAGATATTAAAACAATTTAATGAAGTGATCATATCATTGGAACATAATTATTCTTAGCAATTAAGTGAATGGAGGTGTCTTTTTAACTGGGAATACTGTGCTAAGACGACAAACCTATTGGTTTCATTAACTGTTTCATTTTAATCTAAAATATGATATATGGTACATTAACAATTAGGTAGATGAAATATTCTTAAGGTTAGGGCCAACATATGAAATAATGAGTTCTTTAGTCAGATAGTGACTGAAAACCAATCAACAAAAAACATACAGGCCAGCCTACCAACAGCTAACCAATGCACAATGCACAGGCACATAGCCAATCAACAAACAGCACAGTCAACCAACACCCAAGACACAGCCAACCAACACACAACGCACAGCCAGCAAACACTCAACGCACCGCCCACCAACACACAAAACACAGTCAACCAACACACAGCACATAGCCAACCAACCCACAACACACAGCCAACCAACAAGCAATAGACGGGTGAGTGAACTAACACACAATACAGAAAACCAGCTCGAGATGCAAGGCCAGCTAAGGTACAAATGATGCCATGAGATTGTTCGCCTCTGTTTTCACCTTACACTAATTATTAATGCTTTTCTTTATTGCATCATTTCAGACTTCCATTGTGGTAAAAGCCCGCTTCAGAGCCGGGCTCCCAGGGCAAACCGCATCTGGGCAGACACATCTCCACGGAGCAGACTTCTTCAGCGAATCTGAAGAACTGGTTCCAATCAAAGCCACACAGACAGATGCTGCGGAATAATATGCACAGGCCCGAGTTACGCTTCCCGCTTTTTTTTTTTTTTTGGTAAAAAAAGAGGGGGAAACAGAGGCGGAATATCCAGCACTGAAAGAACAGGCAAACAGCATCCCAGAGCCCTCCCTCCAGCGGGGGTGAGAGGGACGGACAGACAGCTGGAAGCCGAGCTTGAAGGCCAGCTAATGAAAGACCTGAGTTATCTGAGGTCACGGGCAAGCACACACCCATGTTTGAGGTCAGGAGCAGGCGGGAGAGGGAAGGCGGGAGGGAGGGAAAGAAGCAGGGAGGCGCTGGCCTCCATGGCAGGGGGCACGGAAAAACAGGAAAAAACATTTCAATATACAGCTGGGGGTCAGGCAGCTTCTGCATCTTTATCAGAGGCACAGGATCATGAAGCTGCTTCACGCGGTGCACAGTGAGAGAGGCATTACTCTGTCTCCCAGCTGCGTGCACAAACACAAGGGCACACACACACACACACAGACACGCACGCACACACACACACAGAGTGTCATACACACACACACACACACACACAGACACACAGAGTGTTATACACACACACACACGCACACACACACACACACAGAGTGTTATACACACACACACACGTACACACACACACACAGAGACGCACACACACACACACAAACACACACACAGTCGCACACACACACACACACACACACACACAGAGTGTTATACACACACACACACACAAACACACACACAGTCGCACACACACACACACACACACACAGTGTTATACACACACACACACAAACACACACACAGACACGCACACACACACACACAGTGTCACACACACACACACAAACACACACAGTCGCACACACACACACAGAGTCACGCACACACAGAGTCGCACACACACACAGACACACACACACACACAGAATCACGCACACACATACACACACGCACACACACACACATACACACACGCACACACACACACATACACACACGCACATGCACGCACACACACACACGCACACACACAAACGCAGACACACATATACACACCCACACGTACACACACGCATACATACACACACACACACGCACACACAAACACAGACACACATATACATGCATAAACACACATACACACACACGCACGCACGCACACACACACACACACACAGACACACACCCACACAAACATACTGTCCAAGCAATCATAGTCACACACAGACATGAACACCTACAGAAAGGTTTGACTGTAATACATTATGAACAACGCTCCTGGAGGTGTTTCAGTGGCTGTCAATCACATAGTAAACAATGCTATGGATCAACCAGGCTATGAACAGGGCTTGTCAACAGGGGGCACTGTTGTAAAAAGGGCAGGCCTGCTGTAGGTTCGGACCCGCAGGACCAGCCACCCGTATGAAACATCAAGAGAATCGGACAGCTTGCAAAGCTGAAGGCCAGTGTTCCCGGCCAATTATTCCAGAGGCGATGTCACATGTGGGGGATCCTCACAGTGGATTAAATGGCCATAGCAATAGGGGAGAGGGGAAGAGCTGCCTCTCTTTTAGCATGTACCCCTGCCTGAACACACTCACATACACACACACTCACACACACTTATGCACACACATTTTAATTCTTTATTTAGGTCCACATTTATAAAATACATCATAAGGGCCAAAATATATTTCAGTTGCTGTCTGATGTCCTTCACTTGAGTAGCAGAAAGCATACCAGTAGGGATACAGCAAACAAAATGCAGGTTAGACATTTGCATCTCAATTGCACCGACAGGAAATATTATAGGTACAAGAAACATCTTCTCCTCCATATACCGCGACTGCCTATAATGGAGGAAACTGAGCAATATTTTGCTAGCAGATTGGCGCTCCATTTTGCCAGCCCCATTACCCTAAGACCTCTGACCACTAGCCTGTGGACATGGCCAAGGCTTCCAAATATAAAAAATAGGAGTTGGCACTTACACCCTAGTTCTGTTATGGCTTGTAGTAATGGCTGGTATTTTAACTGTTCAGTAAGAAATGCTTCTTCTAGACTTGCATTGAAGGCACAGCTTACTTAAGGTTTAAGGTTTGTTTTATTTAAGAAAGGGAGAGTGCACATTACTTCTAGTAGGAACACCTCTCTGTGGTACACACACAAACACACACGCACGTGCACACGCACACACACACACACACACACACACACAAGCGCACATAATCTCTCTCTCTCTCTCTCTTCCCTTCTGTCTCACTCTCACTCTTTATCAGACTGCCTGTTTCTCTCTGTGCTTCATGCCTCCTGCATCCCCTTCCTCCTGATTTAATTTGAGAATTGGGAAACGTGATGTGGCGGCATGGCAGCGCGCGGGCTAAAGGAGAACTGCAGGTTTATTAAATTTTAATAAGGCTCTCTAGGCAGCGTTCCCCTGTAATTGCTTTGTGTATGTCCCCTATGGGGACCTCACTCTTGTTTGTTATGAGCTCAGAGCTGGGGATGTCACTGCCGTAGAGATCCTGCCTTCCTATCCCCCGTTCCCTGCCCACCCCCCTACCCCCCCCCCCATCTCCTTTCCCCCAGAGATTACACACCCTCATTTATTCTAAACGGAAAATTCCACAGCCCTAATTATTATCGATATGCTTCTTTCGGAAAAGCCCGGCGCCTTCTCCCCTGGTGGAGGGCCCAGATGCTACCGGACACCGCGATACATTTTGAAATCTCGAATGCGAGCTGCGCCCGGTTCTCATTCGCGGGGAGTAAGTGCCCTCGGAGGGGCATCGATTTGTAGGGTTGAATTGTGGGAAATCCAGCCTCAGCCCTCAGGAAAAAAAAAGAAAAAACCTGTGTGTGCTCGGAGAGCTGCAGGGGTGCGCTGCTGCAGGAGATGAGTCACCGCGGCAGCTGTCAGTTTTAAGGTGCTCGGTTTTCCCTCAGCCTCACGTTCTGCAAAACGCGGCCATCCAAGAATAACTCTGCACCCAGGAGAGGCCCGATGCACCTGTTCGTAGACGAGACCGCACACCTGTTGTCATGGGATACCGAGCACTTTATTCAAAAGGCCGCTCACACGAGAGCCCGCGATCTTATTCACACGTGCTCACGCGGGAGACTTGCTCCATCGCTGTCGTGACAGAGCGCGCGTTTGTTGCCGCGGGAAACGGCGCACCTGTTCGCGCGGGAGACCCCGCTCCTGCTCGCGAGGGAGAGACCGCACGCACCCGCTGCGATGAGAAACCGCCAGCGCGTCCGCGGGGAAAAACCGCCAGCGCGTCCGCGTCCGCGCGGGAGACCGCGCGCCTGTTTCCCTCGTTTAGGCCCAGCGTTCCCTCCCTCGCGGCGGCCCGGAGCAAGCGACCCCGCGGAGACGGCGTACCGGCGACGCTCTGGGCGCGAGCGGCGTAATTAGCCTCCCCTGCGGATGATAATTTCTGAGGCGGACGCGCCTGGCCGACAGCGCAACCCGGGAGCCCGAGCTGAGCGGAACGGCCGTGTTTTCTAACTCGCCAAACGACTTTTTTAAGACCGTCATTTTACCAAACAAACGGGAACACTCTGTTACCTGGCAATTTGCCCCTGTCTGATCTGCCATGGGGTTTAAGATTTAATAGTACATGCGTGTGTGTGTGTGTGTCAGTCTGTACATATGTATATGTTGGTGTGTGTGAGAGAGAGAGTGAGTGAGTGTGTTTGAGAGAGTGTGCATGAGTATATAATATGTATGTATGTATGTATGTATGTATGCATGTATGTATGCATGTATGTATGTATGTATGTATGTCTGTATGTATGTATGTATGCATGTATGTATGTATGTATGTATGTATGTATGTATGTCTGTATGTATGTATGCATGTACAGTATGTATGTATGTATGTATGTATGTACGTATGTACAGTATGTATGTATGTATGTATGTATGTATGCATGTACAGTATGTATGTACTGTATGTATGTATGTATGTATGTATGTATGCATGTACAGTATGTATGTATGCATGTACAGTATGTATGTATGTATGTATGTATGAATGTACGTATGTATGCATGTGTGTATGTATGTATGGTAAGCGTGTGGCATGTAGGACTCCCTATTCGGGAAGCCTGTACGCTGACACATCCACTGCTGGGAGGATAACGGCAGTCATAATAGCAGATTCCCAGGAGGAGTGCCACACAGTTTGAGGAGCACTCCAGGGCGGCTCATCGTTCTGAAGAATACTTCGTTTCTCATCCCGAAGCTCCACCCATCTTATTGGAGCACAGTCTCCCTGTCGCCTCCCAGCAGCCTCTTGTACCAATCAGAACGCTGGGAAAGCCGCGTGTAAATGCTAAGTCAACCAGCACAGGGATTCCAGCGATGTGCCGCCGAGCCCTTTAGTTGCTTTTTCGGGGGGGGGTCCAGATTTGAAGCCAAAACGGAACAGACAGGTCATGTCACAACGGTGCCAAAGCGATCGCGAATCGTTCTGTCGACAAGCCCGCTGCCCCCCTGGGCCGCTAGCCGGAGATCCTGCAGAGGGAAAGGTCAGGTCTTTATGCCCCTTTGAGCTCTCCAGACATTTGAAAATGCCCGTGCTCCCCCCTCTAATGTCTGATTTGCACAGTGACCAGCCTCCACGGTGCCTGACATTGAGCGTATCGGATTCACCGCTTGCCTAAGTGCTGTCTGAGAAGACTCTTCAGGCACATTTGTCTCCAAGATCCAGTTCATGAAATTAGGCAAATGTCTGCGCTGAACAGAGATGCTGAACTCTGGTACCCAAGGACAGAGGGAGAGATAAAACAGATAAAACAGACCTGTCTCATGGGACTGTAAAAGCACAATGCTCAGCTTTGGTCCTGGAGCACCACCGTGTCTGCAGGGCTATATAATGCTGTCCCTGGCCCTGGAGGACCACAGTGTCTGCAGGGCTATATAATGATGTCCCTGGTCCTGGAGGACCACAGTGTCTGCAGGGCTATATAATGTTGTCCCTGGCCCTGGAGGACCACAGTGTCTGCAGGGCTATATAATGCTGTGCCTGGTCCTGGAGGACCACAGTGTCTGCAGGGCTATATAATGATGTCCCTGGCCCTGGAGGACCACAGTGTCTGCAGGGCTATATAATGCTGTCCCTGGTCCTGGAGGACCACAGTGTCTGCAGGGCTATATAATGCTGTCCCTGGCCCTGGAGGACCACAGTGTCTGCTGGGCTATATAATGCTGTCCCTGGCCCTGGAGGACCACAGTGTCTGCAGGGCTATATGATGCTGTCCCTGGCCCTGGAGGACCACAGTGTCTGCAGGGCTATATGATGCTGTCCCTGGCCCTGGAGGACCACAGTGTCTGCAGGGCTATATAATGCTGTCCCTGGCCCTGGAGGACCACAGTGTCTGCAGGGCTATATAATGCTGTCCCTGGCCCTGGAGGACCAAAGTGTCTGCAGGGCTATATAATGCTGTCCCTGGCCCTGGAGGACCACAGTGTCTGCAGGGCTATATGATGCTGTCCCTGGCCCTGGAGCACCACAGTGTCTGCAGGGCTATATAATGCTGTCCCTGGCCCTGGAGCACCACAGTGTCTGCAGGGCTATATAATGCTGTCCCTGGCCCTGGAGGACCACAGTGTCTGCAGGGCTATATAATGCTGTCCCTGGCCCTGGAGGACCACAGTGTCTGCAGGGCTATATAATGCTGTCCCTGGCCCTGGAGGACCACAGTGTCTGCAGGGCTATATAATGCTGTCCCTGGCCCTGGAGGACCACAGTGTCTGCAGGGCTATATGATGCTGTCCCTGGCCCTGGAGCACCACAGTGTCTGCAGGGCTATATAATGCTGTCCCTGGCCCTGGAGGACCACAGTGTCTGCAGGGCTATATAATGCTGTCCCTGGCCCTGGAGCACCACAGTGTCTGCAGGGCTATATAATGCTGTCCCTGGCCCTGGAGGACCACAGTGTCTGCAGGGCTATATAATGCTGTCCCTGGCCCTGGAGCACCACAGTGTCTGCTGGACTATATAATGCTGTCCCTGGCCCTGGCGCACCACAGTGTCTGCAGGGCTATATAATGCTGTCCCTGGCCCTGGAGGACCACAGTGTCTGCAGGGCTATATGATGCTGTCCCTGGCCCTGGAGGACCACAGTGTCTGCAGGGCTATATAATGCTGTCCCTGGCCCTGGAGGACCACAGTGTCTGCAGGGCTATATAATGCTGTCCCTGGCCCTGGAGGACCAAAGTGTCTGCAGGGCTATATAATGCTGTCCCTGGCCCTGGAGGACCACAGTGTCTGCAGGGCTATATGATGCTGTCCCTGGCCCTGGAGCACCACAGTGTCTGCAGGGCTATATAATGCTGTCCCTGGCCCTGGAGCACCACAGTGTCTGCAGGGCTATATAATGCTGTCCCTGGCCCTGGAGGACCACCGTGTCTGCAGGGCTATATAATGCTGTCCCTGGTCCTGGAGGACCACAGTGTCTGCAGTGGTACTGAACTCTTGTGTGGGAAATTACATACTCGGCTGGTTCGATTGATCACGTTGTCTGGATCGTCCTGATTTAAATTCCCTGCTTACGTCTAAGAGAGGTTTTAAAGGAGAAAAATCTTCAACGGTTTGTTTTATCTGACGGAAGAGATGTTAAGTCTAGAAACATTCATCCTGACAGGATGCAATTAGTCCACTTGAAAAGGGAAAGAGAAAGCCAATGATGTAAGCGCTAAAAAAAGAAACTGATGAAAGTTTAAACAAACCCATCCCCCAGTGAAAAAAATAATATTTCCCCTTCGTTTCTCATTAAGCTTCGTAAGGTCAAAGCTGACTGGCATTTTAAGTACCATATACCTGCTCAGGGGCTGTATCTGATGCACAGTGGAATGGATTTTCATGCATCTCTTTTACGGCTGAATTTTACCAAATCTCAAAGGTCTTGGTTTGCTGTAAGGAGTCTGCTTTTTGATCTTGGGTTTGCCTCAAGTAATTCTGCTTTTTTTTTTTTTTTTTGTGAAAAAAATGATATTGATTTGAATACCTGTGTGATAAATTCCGTTGACACTCCATAATTTTTCTTTTCTTTTTGAAGTCGACTTAATTAGAAAATTCAATAAACACATTTTGGAAATAAATTCTGGCTTTAAAGTGGACTCTATCACCACAACAAAACATGGAAATCTTAGGAAGCACAATCTCACGCTTCATGTGCCCGTGCAGGGACTGCAACCGTTTCCAGTTTAATAAGAAATGTGAGGCACCTCAGCGCTAGCTACCAGAGCAGCAACACTGAAGACCTGACAATCATACCAGCGTGTCCCCGAATACTGGTTCAGGGGAAGTATCCCTGCGAGAGAGAGAGAGAGAGAGTGTGCGTGTGTGTGTGTGTGCGTGTGTGTCTGTACATGCATGAGTGCGTGTGTGTGTCAGAGAGAGCGAGAGAAAGGGAGACAATGTATGTGAGTTCGTGTGTGTGTTTGTGTGTGTCCGTGCATGTATGTGTGCGTGTGTGTGTCAGAGAGAGAGAGAGAGAAAGGGAGAGAATGTATGTAAGTTTGTGTGTCTGTGCATGTGTGTGTGTGTATTCAGAGAGAGAGGAAGAAAATGTATGTGAGCGTGTGTGTGTGTGTGTGTGTGTGAGAGAGAGAGAGAGAGAGAGAGAGCGAAAGGCAGAGAATGCATCATGCAAGTGTGTGTGTGTGTGTGTGTTCAAGTGTGTGTCAGAGAGAGAGAGCAAGACAGAAAGGCAGAGAATGTGAGCGAGTGTGTGTGTGTTTGTGTGTGTGTGCATGTACACGTTCAGGCAGGACTGCTAGTAAAAACCTTTGTGTCTCTTGTTTACTTCCCCCTCCATGAAGTGTTCTCCTACAGGGAACTTCCTGTCAGGTTTGGATAGCCAGCGAGGCTAACATTAGCAGTCTGAACCGCGCAGTCTCCTGTCGGCACAGATGTTGACCTGTCACTCAAACGGCTCTGTTCAGTCGGGGCAGTCTGCACGTGCTCCCCGCACGGACGCAGATCGATAGCATTTCAGGAAGCAGGAGTCAAAGCGCGCAAATCTCTCGCTTTTATTCAATTCACTTGGCACTAACCCCGTAAACTGCAATAGTCACGTTTGCAGGAAGCCAAGTGTGTTTGCCAGGCAAGTGAGAATTTATTGAAAATACGATTCCTGAATCCAGCAAGTTTTAGCAGTTTTAACACCCTCATTCAATGTTTTTCAATGTTTAGCATGCTGAATACAGAACACGTGTAGTATTACGTGTTAAAATGCCTTACTTAGCCAACATGTAAAATAGATTATATTGTTTTATTATTTGCTAAGTATTATTAAAGACACCAATTAATTAAATAACCTAATTAATTAATAAGTAGAGCTACCTAGTCGATCAATCTTAGTCTTAGTTCTTAAAGTGCAACTCGTTCAAATTAATTACAACACAAAGACATAAAGCATTCAACATCTAATCTAAAGGCGAAGGTACAAAGAAAAACTAAATCCTAAACCAAAACTGAATTCTATGGACTTGGAAAATGAACAAGAAGCAGTCACAAAAGAAATGGATGAAAGAAAGTACCGTCTGTCTCTCCCATGCCAAGAAGCAGCAAAACAAAAAATCAAAGACCAACTTCCAGACTCCAAGGACACAACAGAACCACAGACCTAAGACACTGAGCCTTCAAAACAGATAATTAAGAGAGGCAGATAGTCCAGAGGTCAAAAAGTAAAAGTCCTGCCATGTGTTTCTTCCACCCATAAACTCAACCAGGTGATTTCACAAATTAGTTGTACCTTCTGGCTGAAGAATTGTGCTAATTAGCAAATACAGGTGACAGGAACAAAATACTGGGGAGGACTTTTACATTCTGAACTTGGATTTTCCACCTCTGTTAATTGATCATTTGGGGAGGACCAGAGAAGGACTGGCCTGTGTCACTCGACAAATCAATATTATCAGGATGATGATTGAAAGATACAACATGCCAGTGAGGTTTCCCAGGGAACTGCTGGGAAACCACCTCGGTCTCCATGATGACACACGTGCATACATACACATACATTAATGCCCCAATTGCTGCAGAGAGGTATACCACTATCACAAGCTGTTATTTTAGCCTGAGCTGAGCTAGGCTTTTGAAGTCTCCAAGCCAACTAGCATGTCCTTGGCCTGGACTGTCAAATTGCCTTTTTCACAGGAGGAACCATTTCCAGAACTCAGGAACTTTTCCCAAGACACAGGAACCTTTTGGTGGTCCACCTCCTGGTACCGAGACCGATTTTGGTTGCTGGGGCTTCATGCTTGTCCTACTTTTTAGTCCCTGCATGCGAGGTGGCATTTCTCAGTGGTCCGTAAACTATTGGGGTGGACGTTACAGGACTGCAAATTACTTACTGGCCAAATGCAACATTCATGAGAATCGCCAAGCAGACCAAGTGCCACTTTTAAATACCAGCAACAGAAAAACATTCAGCAGCAGCTAGAGAGCAAGCGAGGAATGACTAGTATTAGTTTTTTTAATTAAAAATAAATTGTAAAAGATGACTACGATTAGGCTGCTTTAAATTTGTTTTTACTTAATTTACATCATCAGTGACTCATCAAATGTGTCACCTCTGGCACATGCACGTTTCATCATCAAATCTGCTCATCATAAGGACTATATTCTTTGCATTGTTTCCGATACCGATACCGATACACTTGTTTTGAGCTGTCGAAGAGCCTGTATGGTTGTTAAAAAATAAATAAACAAATAAATAAGTAAATACATGTTGTGTATTTTGCAGCTGGTAGCTTGCCTGGATGCTTTGTTCAGATGCACACACAGACACCCGTAACCAATCGTAACAGATTAAACGTAACGGTCTCTTTTTAAGTCACCCCCTCCTGCTTCGCCCCGTTGTGGATAGTTCCTGCCCTCCTTTAGTTCCTACAACCCAGGGGAAAAAGGGCCAAAATTCACAGCTACAACAGTGTGTATGGGTGGTGAGTGGTCACATCGCAGCATACTGTGTAGTACTCCACTTGAGGTTTGTGTATGTGTTTGGATAGGCCTGACTCCACACATCGTGGAGCAGACCAACAGAATCTGAAACACATAGTTCAGTCGTCCAGGACCTGGGAAGAGAAACTGCTCCCGTTTACCACGATCACTCATTGCAATGTATCTGTAATCGTCAGAAGTGAATTTAACCAATTTTGTTCACTTTCCAGGGATGCTGGCTCTGATGCAATTTCAGACACTCAGGTTTGGACACAGGAGAGAGCATTAAATCTTTCTGTTTGTATCTTCATGGAAAAAAAAAATACTGCGTGCATTAAACTCCTCTTCAAAGCTGCAATTAAAAAGATCGTGTTACTAATTGATGAGCGCTCTCCTCGGTGAACAGACTGCTTCGCATTAAACATGTTTGGTTATCTTTACCGGGACGTGTTGCGAACTGCGTTCGTTAGGCCTGGCAGATGCGTCGCATTTACTGCGATTCGCATCAGAAATGCGCATCTGGCGCGCGTGCGGAACGCGCCCGTCTCTCGGCGCCGGTTCCTTCACAGGAGACCGGATCAAAGGCGAGCTGCGGTTCCAGACGCACCTTGATCCCTGTCGTTTTCTCACCCCTCCGCTCTCTCTCCCTTTCCTTCTTTCTCCTTCTTCCTCTGCCTCTCGCTCCTCTGCCCCTCTCCCTTCCTCCCCCCCCCCCCCCCCCCCCCCCCCCCTCAACGTTTTTTCGCCCCCTCGACAAATTCACCTTAGCCGCATTTGAAAAGAGTTTCGACAAGGCTTTTAAAGCCTAGAGCAAATCTTTCTCTACATTTGGAGAAATAGAACAAATGCTTCACCTCATTTCCATAACAAATACCCCGAGTCATTTCCAGAACAAAGAGTGCCTTCTCCAGTCCATTTCTAGAACAAACAGCCTACTCCGCGTTCTGGACATGGAGCAAAACACATATTTCGGAAACGAGGTAGCCTGTTTGTTCGAGAAATGGACTGGAGACAGGAAATGTACTCTCTGTTTAACGGGGAAACATTCGTTTTCATTTCCAAAGCAAAGAAGACACTTTTATTTGAAACCAACGAATCGATCCCATATTCAAGAGTAAGAATGATTACAGAGGAAACCAAATTATTGTCCGAGTCAACTCCATAACCCCATCTCCACTGACTGACAGACAGACAGCCTACCCCCCTCCCACCTGAAACACACGCCCTCAGTGACTGTGACAGCACTGCTGCCAGCTGCTATGCGCCGGATAGAAATATGTCCGCTTCCTCTCTCACATCCATTTTCTGAGCGCATTGATTTAACTATATCATAAACCTCACCCTCGACACCACTTTGGGGGAATTTCCCACTTAAATCCCTCGCAGCAAATCACAGTCAAATGCTTTCTGAAATCAATGGAACATAGAAAAACAGTTACTGCTTTTTTTTTTTTTGTTTATTTTTTTTTTTTTTTTGCTGGTTGGACATGTTTACTCATTAAAGTGTGTCGGGGGTAAATACGGTCGGCGGCGTGGCGATTTGGAAGGAAACCAATTCAACTTTTTTTTTTTTGCTTTTCTTTTTTTAACGACTCGAATTTAAGATGCTACAAAATGCCACGCCCGGTTTACTGCTTACACAAACGCCTCAGGCGGGGAGACTCGTTTATCCCCACTCTCACAAATTGGGAATTTAAACCTTCCATTCTTTTTTTTTTTCCCCCCTGAGACATTAAAGGACCTTGATATTAAGGCAGGAAGAGAGGCTGGTAGAACCTCCACTGAGACTTCAGACCCTTTGCCATTACCTGCGTTTCTCTCTTTTCTCTCTCTGATTCAACCCCTTTTTCAACTTCCTCTCTATTATAACAAGTCCCATGACAATCTCCTGCCCTTTAATGCTTTTGATACTATTACCATCCTGCAGATTAGGGGAAATTTTAAAAAAAGCTACAGTCTATCCATAAGAAACATTCTTTTATAGTTAGTGAAGAGTTTCAGTCTGAGACAGACATCTAAGGTTGGTGGTATACCATTTCAAATAAGTTTTCAACCCAGGTCAGACACCTCCCTTACGTGCAGTTACAGGTACAGTAACACAGACACCTGCATGCACAAAACATCATGAGGACATCAGTGATGCATGGCTGTCTAAAGCGAACAGGAGTTTGGGGGGAACCTCCTTCCCCAATTTCTGCACCTGGCTTCCAGAACCATCCATCGCTGCCAACCCGTTTACTCTCTGTTAGCCGGGGCTAACACTTTCAGCTGTAATTATTGCCATTTGTCACGCGAGTGGCTGATTTATAGTCAATTAACACATCCCAAAAAACGAAGCAGCCGGCCTCGGTTTACCGGGAAAGAGTGATTAATGTAATGCAATTATAGGCATGAGATTGGCAAGGCCTGAAGAGGAAACGATTCGGGGAGAAAACCCCGCCACTCCCCCAAAAAAAACAACACCCACACACCCACGGACAGATGGCGTCACAGCAAACACCCCTCGGCTACTTCACGCCACACACCTATGCATGGACACACATACAACCTACACACATACCAGTCATATGCAGCTCACATGTATAGATATACCAGTGGAATCATACTGCAGCTACTGCGCACTCACACAAACACGCCAGCCATAATACGCATTAGCTTATATGACAAATTTATAATCTGACAGCATCACACTACAATTCCCATACTCAAACATAACCTGCCAGTCCCATATTGCAGATACCACACACACACTGTCATCCTATACTTGTGTAATTCCCACGACAGCACACACAGCCCACCTCCCCCCAGCTTTGATCTGATATCGGCTTCAATTAACAGTGTTAACTTTTTCAGTCACCAGGTGTTTCTTTAGTGTTCAGAACTTTGAGGTCTCTGAACACTGCGTTACGGTGTGTAATAAAGTGGGCTGTCTTAAACCCCTGCATCCTGACACCCCTTCAGAACCTGGCCTCATCACAGAAACCAGCTGTTTACAGGCGCTAACAATATTTAAATTAGTCTGGGGCTGTTTCCATTTGCATAATTACTTTCGGAAAACACAGGATTGTGCTAAATTGAGAACAAGAGCATGTGCAAATTTTTCTGAAAACACACTGAGTAATCTCTTTAAATTCCCCCCTCGCTGGATTAAGTAGCTAGATGAGGCTTGCTCAGAGGCTGGGAGAGAGTTTTTACAGAGTTTGGTTTCTATTCAACAAAAAAAAAAAAAAAAAAACGATAAAAAAAATAAAGTAGCACACTTTGTCTAATCTACTGATCTAAAAAGCAAAAGGCCCCATGCTGACAAATCATTCACCTCCATTCTCCGTTCCTGAAGGTCAATAAGAAAAACTCCAGAGCTCTGAGAACGGGCTGGTGTGTGTGTGTGTGTGTGTGTGTGTGTGTGGGGAGGGGGGGGTGGGGGGGGGGGGGGGGGGGTGGGGGGTAACTCTCCGGCGTGTGCTTGCGTCTGAGTGTCCTCTCTGTCGCGTAAAGGGGAATTCAAAGCCGAGTCATTACCTAGGAAATCAAACGGCGGTGCGGAGCTCCCCACTCGTATTATCTAACGTTGGGCAGGTTAAATCACAATCAAGCGCCTCTTAAATTGGCACGATGATAAAGTTTGATTAAATAGACTGAAGAGGGATTATGCTGTGTGGGGGCCCAGCAGGGGGGGATCTTGTGCATTCAATAAAATTACCGAACCCAAGGGCACAATACCAGGAAAGGTTCACGCCCAGCCTCCTATTCATTTTCTAATGCTGGCTAATAATGCACAGTGAAAAACACTCAAGGACTAGATACTGTCATAAACTCCAATAAGGTAGAAGTCGTATGTTGCTGTACGTCGCTTTGGATAAAAGCGTCTGCTAAATAAATGTAATGTGATGTAAAAGTCACTCTGGCTCTTCGGTGTGTCACAAACCAATAATGCAAAGTCACACATACGGACAAAGTAAATAAATGTTTTCATGCACTGTGTGCTAACAATGTTAAATCTAGGGGCTCCTGGGTGGCCCGCCCAGCCAATTCGCTGGGCACACAGCGGGTACAGCCCCGGTCCGATGCCACACCCTGAGCGTGCCAGTGCCGATTGTGGGCGTGGTGCAAGAGCGCCTCCTCTGGTTTTCTGCGCTGGCTGCAGGGGAAACGCACTCCTCTTGCATAGCGACCGCGCGGCTCGGATGGGGAAGCGGACGGGACAGGCCAGCGAGGCGCTCGAGGAGCTCCATGCTCGCCCAAATCCACTGAGGAAGAAGCTCAGACGGGCCAGCAAACCTGACTAGACCACTGGCTCCCAACCCTGTTCCTGAAGATCTAAGATCCTGAAAGACCTCGATTTAACCCTCATTTTGCACACCTGTTTCGAGTAATCAGCAGCTCAATGAGATCTCTAGCTGTTGAATGAGGTGTGGCTTTGTTACGGTTGAAGCTTTGTTGAGTGAAAAATAACCGGACAGCGGAGCTCCGGGAACAGGGTTGAGAACCTCTGAACTAGATGTTTAAAAAATGGGAGAAAAAGGGTTAAAATTTGTTTTAAAATGTAATATTGTAAAAAAGTACTTCACGGATCACGACGTAATGCGGTCCGATAAGGTCATTTCGAAATAACTCCATCTTTGTACACTGTAATGGAGCTTCATACCCTAAAAGCAAAGCCTCACAGTCGAGATATTGACAACTTGGCTGGTCATACAGTTGTTGGAAGTGAATAGAAAAGCAACTTACGATGCTGAAGGCACATAACTGTCTACTTTATATTGCAGAAAAAACTTGCCCTGAACATTAAACAGCTTCGAGGAGATCAGACTGAAAGGCAGTGAGATATGAAATGGATTCTTGGTGTATGTACCGTAATGCTGTACGTGAATGGGGAAGGAGCCAGGTCAGGATACTGTTCTGCAAAGCTCACAGATCGTCTCAGGGGGCAGAGAAGAGGAAGTTGGACTTCGGTGCACGTCTGATGGGAGTGTGTGGCACTTAGCCCTTATGGGCTTTGGGGAAAGCCTGGCTGTGGTTTCTGTGACAGCACCTTAACCCTCAACCGGCACATTGAGAAAAAAAAATCTGAGATCATTATTGTTACTTGGGTCTAAAAAGAATTGTGTGTGATGCCACCCACACACACAGACACACAGACACACACACACACACATACACACACGTGCACGTGCGTGCCCATGCTCACACACACACACACACACACACACACACACACGTACTCACACACACACACTTGTTGGCACGCACTTGTGTCTAATTCCAACAACAAATGACAGTTGTCCCTGGAGACAGCAAGCGCACAGAGGGGAGTTAGCAAGCGCGCGCTCGGGAGATACAAACGCACCCTTCTGAGATCGCGACTGTGGAGTCAGTGGAGTGAGCAAGTGTGCATTCAGAAGATGGAAAGGGTCCCTAGGTTGGGGGGGTGTTTGGTTCACTGCTTGCAGCCAGGCCTGCGGGAGAGCACCCACAACCAAACAAACTTTAAATGGGAAAAGGCGAATGTAGAAACGCATTGCGGGTGAAGGATCGTTTTCCCTCCGGCTCCCGGGGTTACCGCCAGCCCGGCTGAGGAGGGCGGAGCCGCAGCAGAGCCGATGGGTGGAGCCGGGCGCCGCGAGAGCCTAGCGACTGTGCCGGTTCCCGACGGCTCCCGTTCCCCCCCGGCGCGTCTGAAACCGATACTCTAATTTCCCCCCGGCAGGCCGGGCTCTGTGTTTTCTGCGTGCCCGCGTTCCTCTCAAAGCGGGATAACTCCTCTGTGAAATCGAGGCCCGCGTCGAATTAACAAGGCGTCCTGAGAGATTGCCGGATCAATTTCACCTTTCGGGTTTTTTTTTTGTTTTTCCTCTAATTCGGCTTTATTCGTTTCCTTCGTTACGGAAGCAGGCGTCCCGAAATGTGCCTGAGCTGAGCACTAAACCCTCGAAAAATCTAATAAGAGCGCCGTGCTACCTGGAGCAATGGTGTGCCTTTGCTCGACTTCATTTCCACTGTGAAAATCCGTTCCCCCCGCGTCAGTATTTCAAAATACCTCCAGTTACAGTATCGGAGGATGCAGCGCTATCGAAAATGAGCTCCTACTGTACTTACTTTACGGCCCAGCTTTTATAACTCTCGGTTATACGTCTAACGATTTATGTTGTTGTACTGCAGTAAAGTAACTCTCGGTTTATAGGACTGCGTGCTGCTTTATTCTTGGTTAAGGTCACCGTCTGTCTCTTGTATTTAACTCCACTCGGCCTCTTTAATCTCCGGCGTGAAGGGAATTCGCGTCGGCGAGCGAAACAGGGGCAATAATGAGTTTTGCCAGTTGGGAGAATAGTGAGTTATGGAGAGTTATGGTTAGTTATGGGTTTCGTCTGTGGGGAGAGGAATGAGTTATGCGGGGGCTGGACCGACACGTTGCCTTAAGAGATGGAAACTAGACTGCAAACAGGATCTCTTGCAAAATCGGAGGAGAAATGACCCTATTAATAACATGATACATTTTAGCCCTCATTATTATCATTAAGCATGCCTAAAATTAGCAACCATGAAATTCCTCTGGAAGCCATGAAATTCCTTTAGTCGAGCCAAAGTACAATTTATCTACATTTCATCTTGATTAAATGCAGGGAATTATGCTAAACAAATGTCAGCAGTTTGACTTCAAAAAATATTGTTTTCCAAAGGAAAAAAATCTCTTTTTTTAATTTCACAATAAAAATGGCAGGAAAATAAACTGAAGAAAAACATATATTTTTTTTAATATTTTTGATGATCAAAGAATGCGTAAACAATACCTCAATTTCATGTAAAAATTGGGAATGAGTTGAACTCAGTTAAACTTCAATGTAAATATACATTTCAGGGGGAACAGAATCTATTTAATTGGCTCATTTATATGTCTACAAAACGGCTTGTTACTACATTTTGCCGCAGTAATACAAATTAACCCAAATTGTATTACAAACCATACAAATTAAGTATGACTACAGAGGTGGAAAACAAAGTACACTGATAATAACATTTGCATTTCAGTGCGTGAAATTATTTATAAATCTTTTTTTTTTCATGTACCTCAGATGAGTTCTTTTGGTTTTGTTTTCAGAATCAAACTCTGATATTGCAGAATTATATTTAACAGACACGTACAATTTAGTCACAATCACACAGACACGGTGTACAATCACCAGAGCGGAAATACATGTATTCTCACCAGCTAATACATACTTAAACTGTCTTTGTTTACAAACTGTTTAACAAAAACTTAATTAATTTGCGTTAGCTGCTTTCTAACACTTTTCAGGTTCAGTGAAAAACTGTCCCTTCATGTTGACTGGCAAATGAGAAGAGTCTTATGATGTGTCCTACCAGCCGCCACCTGTTGCTATTCCTTCAGGCTTGAATAAATAAAATTTAGCAACACAGCCAGATATCTCTTCTGATTCACAGTCAGACATAAACACGGCCTCGGACTCAATCTGAAAGCGGCTAGGCTAATGCTGACCCTCCAGGAGCAGGCAGTGCAGCAGCCACCCCTGGGCCAGGCCAGCTTGCATCTGACCACGCCTCTCTCGTCCTCGGGAGTGAAGAGCTCGGAAAATGATCTTGAAAAATGGCTGGCGCGAGATACAAAACAGGCTTTTATGTTCAGCATTACGAATAAATACTATAAAATTAATTTGTTCATATCTATATATCTAAAATATCCTCTCTCGTCTGTGCCAGTGGAAAACATACACTAAAAATGAACTCTTAAAAATGTACTGGAGGTTTAACTACATAATAATCTATTGGCTCATGTTTTCTTTCTCTCTTTTTTAAATTAATTAAACAATTTTAGCAAAGAGTAAAAAATGAAGACTTCTTGTACCAAGCCCCCCCTCCCCACCCCCCCACCCCACTCACGGACGCCAGCACACAGAGACATCCAGACAGCCGGGTAAAGGGCTATACGTTCAAAAAGGGAGCGGACAAACAAATGCTTTGTTTCCGCCACGTTTTGCCATCCATGAAAAAAATGATTAATGCTTCTCCCGTTCAAGCAGAACAACCGAAACGATAAAAGCCGAAGCCGGACGGAGACACAGAGAGACCGTTCCCTCTCCCTTAATTATTACTTTGCGAAATCAAAGGGCCTTATGGTCAAGAAGGTCCGTCTGCAGACAGATCATGGCCTGGCCGCTTCATTTAGCATCTGACTGTGGAAAATTCCCAACTCTGCAAAGCTGGCACGAGACCAGTTTGTCAAAGGCAAATGAATTGCACCGAAGGCTAAATGCATGTAAGAAGGCCGCTTTTCTGGGCCGGGCTCCATCTGTATTTACGCGTGAGGGAGACAGATCTGTGCAAATAGGCTGGGAAGCTGTGCCGTGCCACAAGCTGGTGCCCCCTGCTGGAGTGATGGACCCCTGCTGAAGTGATGGAGGAAGCCTACAGCGCCGCGGGGTGTGGGTGCTAAATCTCCCAACATGTGTGTCTGTTTAGGAAAGAATTACTTTGAGATAACACATAGCCATTTTGCAATCAATCGTATTAATCAACGGGAAAATATACCTTGTATATTTGAATAAATATACCATTGTATAGTAATCTTTTCCCTCCTTCTTAACCTTTCTGGGTGAATTTTCTAGTATAGCACATGAATGACCCTGAAACTCCTGATTTGATGATGCATTCCATGCACTACAGACATACATACATTTTCATTCTTTATTTAGGTCCACATTTACAAAATACATCAAATATATTTCAGTTGCTGTCTGATGTCCTTTACTTGAGTAGCAGAAAGCATACCAGTAGGGATACAGCAAACAAAATGCAGGTTAGACATTTGCATCTCAATTGCACCCACAGGAAATATTATGGGTACAAGAAACATCTTCTCCATATACTGCGACTGCCTATAATGGAAACTGAGCAATATTTTGCTAGTCGCTTTGCTGTCCATTTTGCCAGCCCCATTATCCTAAGACCTCTGATCACTAACCTGTGGATATGGCCAAGGCTTCCAAATATAAAATATAAAACACACACATGCATGCGCGCACGCACACGCACGCACACACACACACACACACACACACACACAAAGCAGTAAAAGGTTAATTCCCGTAAATGTATTCACATGTTTCAGAACAGCGGCAGTGCTGTAATCTCCTTCAGGTTGACTGTCCTCCTCCTTCATGTTGCAGGATTGGCCTGAGCACTGCTAAAGTGTGCGTCTGTGTGTGTGAGTCTGTCAGTGTGTGTGCGTGACCATATTAATCTGTGTATATGTGCACGTGTGTATGTGTGTCTGCGTGCACACGTTCAGCAATGCATTCGCGTGCACGTACAAGTGAATGTATGCTCACGCTTGTGTGTATCTGTGTGTTTCCATGTGATTTATAGAGGTAAGGCACACAGGTGAGAATAGCAGTAAAGCTGTTGAGATGACAGGTGATTCTGCACTGGCTGAAGTGCAGTGGGCAGTGAAACAAGGTGAGGCATGTGTTCGGGCAGCAGGGCCATGTTACCAAACCCTGGCACAGCCGGTCTCCCTCCCTCACTCGTATTCCATACGGTGGGACTGCAGGGCCGCTGGTATTTTCTCATCTGGAGAGCCAGTC
The DNA here is from genome assembly GCF_013347855.1 of Anguilla anguilla. Taxonomy (NCBI): domain Eukaryota; kingdom Metazoa; phylum Chordata; class Actinopteri; order Anguilliformes; family Anguillidae; genus Anguilla; species Anguilla anguilla. The sequence continues at coordinate 18,837,948 of NC_049205.1, read as the reverse complement.
ATGCGTGCGCAGAAGGACTCACTTCTGTTCAACTCAACTGCTCTGAGACACAACAGTCCCATTACTTCTGCATATGACCCTGTCAGCAGAAATACAAGTGCCCGGAGGGCATGCAAACACACTCGCACGTGCAGCGCGCACACACACACACAGTCTCACACACATACAGTCTCACATGCACACACATACATGCAGTCTCACATGCACACACACACAGTCTCACACACACACACACACAGTCTCACACGCACACACATACACGCAGTCTCACACGCACATGCACACACACACACACACACACACACACACATACACGCAGTCTCACACGCACACACACACAGTCTCACACGCACACACACACAGTCTCACACGCACACACGCATACAGTCTCACACGCACACACATACACGCAGTCTCACACGCACATGCACACACACACACACACACACACACAGTCTCACACGCACACACACACAGTCTCACACGCACACACATACACGCAGTCTCACACGCACATGCACACACACACACACACACACACACAGTCTCACACGCACACACACACAGTCTCACACGCACACACACATACAGTCTCACACGGACAGTCTCACACACACACACACACACACACACACACAGTCTCACACGCACATATATACACAGTCTCACACGCACACACACACACACACACACACATAAAACAGTCTCACACATATACAGACACACACACACACACAGTCTCACACACACACACACACACACACACAGTCTCACACGCACATATATACACAGTCTCACACACGCACACACACACACACACAGTCTCACACGCACATATATACACACAGTCTCACACGCACACACACACATAAAACAGTCTCACACATACACACACACACACTCTCACACAAACACACATACAATCACACACACATGTCCACACATGAGGGTGTTTTATATATGTGATTTCTGCGCAGTCTGTGTAGTTTGCGTTATTTGCCTTGTGTGCAGCACTCACAATCAGCCAGTGCATTTATAGTGTACCTGTGCAGCACGGTGCACAGCACGCACAGGCCACGTAATTAGATTCCGTGCCATTAGATGATGATGTATTGAACAATGTCCATAAATTCTACTTTACTGATAAAGGCATCGAGGACGCTCATTTAAATTCTTGGCGAAATACGCAACGTCTACACAGACAGTGGTCTGCAACCTTCGCACACACCACCCATGGTGCACAACACCAACATGTACTCCGCAAAACTATAAAATAATCCTTAATCACTCTGTCCCTCTCTCTCTCACACAAAGAGATTTTAAGAAAACGCTACAAAAAAGGCAAAAAGTGAAAAATGGAAATTGTTGAAGTTTAATTCCTGTACTTTTGGATTGCTAGCGATGAGAGAGAAGAATGAATGAAACTGAGAGAAGACTGTTGGAACGAATCGGTCCCAGAGTCCTGAGTGACACACCCCTTTGAGGAGTGTCCATGACATCATAGCAACCATGTACCATTATCTTCTATCCGTGTACCTTTATTATCCTTAAAGCTGTCCTATGCACACACAGTCCAACAAGCACACACACACACACACACACACATACTGACAAACTAGCACACACACAGTGCTATGCACACACAGTCCAACAAGCACATACACACACACACACACTGACAAACTAGCACACACACAGTCCTATGCACACACAGTCCAACAAGCACATACACACACGCACACATATACTGACAAACTAGCACACACAGTCCTATGCACACACAGCCCAACAAGCACATACACATACAGAACACACACACACACACACACACACACATACATACTGACAAACTAGCACACACACAGTCCTATGCACACACAGTCCAACAAGCACATACACATACAGAACACACACACACACACATACTGACAAACTAGCACACACACAGTTCTATGCACACATAGTCCAACAAGCACATAGACACACACACACACACACACACACATACACATAACTTTACTAGCAGTTAACAGATGCTCTTATCCAGAGTGACTTATAATGCAAACGCAGTACAAAGAGGAGTGATCGAAGTGCAGTAAAAATTCTCTCCAGGGAGAAAGTACAAGCACAGTGCCAAGAGAGACAGAAAGTTCAATCTTAATTGAGCGGACGTGACCAGGAATGAAATCCCTGTCAAGCGGGACATCATCCAAGCAAGAACAGCACCATGGATCCCCACTGTTAAAGGCCATGGAAAAACAGTGTAATAACTACAGGAACAGTGGGGAAACAGTGGGAAATCTATAGGAACAGTGGGAACCAGTGGGAAAACTAAAGAAACAGTGGGAAACTATAGGACCAGTGGAAAAACAGTGGGAAGACTATAGGAACAGTGGGAAACAGTGGGAAAACTACAGTAACAGTGTAAAAACAGTGGGAAGACTATAGGAACAGTGGGAAACAGTGGGAAGACTATAGGAACAGTGGGAAACAGTGGGAAGACTATAGGGACAGTGGGAAACAGTGGGAAGACTATAGGAACAGTGGGAAACAGTGGGAAGACTATAGGAACAGTGGGAAACAGTGGGAAGACTATAGGGACAGTGGGAAACAGTGGGAAAAGTACAGTAACAGTGTAAAAACAGTGGGAAGACTATAGGAACAGTGGGAAACAGTGGGAAGACTATAGGAACAGTGGGAAACAGTGGGAAGACTATAGGGACAGTGGGAAACAGTGGGAAAAGTACAGTAACAGTGTAAAAACAGTGGGAAGACTATAGGAACAGTGGGAAACAGTGGGAAGACTATAGGAACAGTGGGAAACAGTGGGAAGACTATAGGGACAGTGGGAAACAGTGGGAAGACTATAGGAACAGTGGGAAACAGTGGGAAGACTATAGGAACAGTGGGAAACAGTGGGAAGACTATAGGAACAGTGGGAAACAGTGGGAAGACTATAGGAACAGTGGGAAACAGTGGGAAGACTATAGGAACAGTGGGAAACAGTGGGAAGACTATAGGGACAGTGGGAAACAGTGGGGAAAATATAGGAACAGTGGGAAACAGTGGGAAGACTATAGGGACAGTGGGAAACAGTGGGAAGACTATAGGAACAGTGGGAAACAGTGGGAAGACTATAGGAACAGTGGGAAACAGTGGGAAGACTATAGGGACAGTGGGAAACAGTGGGAAGACTATAGGAACAGTGGGAAACAGTGGGAAGACTATAGGAACAGTGGGAAACAGTGGGAAGACTATAGGGACAGTGGGAAACAGTGGGAAGACTATAGGAACAGTGGGAAACAGTGGGAAGACTATAGGAACAGTGGGAAACAGTGGGAAGACTATAGGAACAGTGAGAAACAGTGGGAAGACTATAGGAACAGTGGGAAACAGTGGGAAGACTATAGGAACAGTGGGAAACAGTGGGAAGACTATAGGAACAGTGGGAAACAGTGGGAAGACTATAGGGACAGTGGGAAACAGTGGGAAGACTATAGGAACAGTGGGAAACAGTGGGAAGACTATAGGAACAGTGGGAAACAGTGGGAAGACTATAGGGACAGTGGGAAACAGTGGGGAAAATATAGGAATAGTGGGAAACAGTGGGAAGACTATAGGGACAGTGGGAAACAGTGGGAAGACTATCAGAACAGTGGGAAACAGTGGGAAGACTGTAGGAACGGGTGGGAAACAGTGGGGAAAATATAGGAACAGTGGGAAAATCCGAGGAGAGGTCGAGGGGAATCAGAACTGGGAAGGGGAGGCTGCCCGAGAGAAGGACCTCGCTGCCAGAGGGGAGCGCAGTTTCTGCAGGGTGGGCAGTCCTGGCTGAGACCTGAGTTCTGGGGACAAAGCAGGTTTGCTCTGTGTGAGGAAAGTAGAGTGGGATACGCCACATTTAAGTGGCCAGAAATGTGAGCGGAGGAATCGGTCAGTGGCTGCAGATGGCATAGGGCCCGCTCGAATGAGGAGGGAACCCAGCCAGAGGACAGGGAGGTGTCAACCAGAGAGGAAATAAAGAGAAGGATGCCAAGACTCACGGACTCTTGGGGGGACAAGGGGATCGGGTCCAGGGGACGGGAGGCGGTTGCACGGTGATAGAGAATAAGAGCAATACATCTGCACTTGTAAGTGCCAACCTCAGCCAAGGTTAATTGGCAGCTGGTGAGAATGCAGAGAGCAGGGGCTAGTAGGTGGACAGGTCGGCAGGGACCCTGGATTTACTCCATTTCCTCTGCTGTCTGTTAGCACACAGGGTGTCAGAGAGCCAACAACAGGGGGAGGATGGACTGGAAGGTTTCACAGGCGCGCACACACACACATACAGACAAATACACACACACACGCACACACACACACACACTATAAAAAGACACTGTCTAATGTACAGAGTCTCTTAACACATACATGCACGCTCAAAGAGACACACAGCGCATACACACTTGAACACAAATAGACAGACACACAGGAATACATGCACACAAACACTCACACAAAACAAACAGTGGCAGATGATGAATGGATCTTGCGCACAACGGCACGATACCAGTGTGAACACATCCAATAAAAAACCTGAAAAAGCAAATCTCCCAGGAGACCAGATGGCCAGCCAGAAGACATTACTTCAGATTTCAGAGAAGCAGTGGCAGGCATCGCTGTCGCTCACAGAATAAGTCCTCAGCTCCAGGGGCTCGTTTCGCAAAAGCGATTTGAGAGGATTTTCTCTCGCAGATCACAATATCTTGTCAAAGCGCGTTTTACGAAAATGCATCGCTTGCGAATTGCAAATAAAACTGTGACGACTACAGATCTCTCGCACAACCAATTTTTATTTTTTTACTCACAAATATGAAATACATATTTCCTCTGATAGTGCAAAGATGAAGGTCAGGCTCCAGAGAGAATCTTCTGTGATTGTATCCACCCTTTAGATAATGTGATGATTGAATGATGTAGATTTCCACGGCATGAAATATTGCATTTATACCGCCTTTTTGAAATCTTAGGTCAATCAGAACAAAAAGGAGCAGATAAACATTTATCTTTTCAGTATAGGCTACTTAAGTACATCAAGTTTATTTGTAAAGTATATATATAATTCAAATGTATCATTCAAATAAATGTAATGTGTTTTCATACATTTTAAGTACTTAATTCATTTGACCCATTTTCAGCAGCCTACAGTATTTCCTGAAATACTGAAACACCATTTATTCTAACATCTGCATCCTGAAGTGCTATACTTCATTATAAAACCATTTACTTCTGGGAAGTAAACGAGAAAAAGGGCACTTTAAGTAGCCAGCACGCTCTGGGATTTAGTTCAGAAAAGGTGTATTTTAGGCACATTTTTCTATACTTTTTTATACGGGATGACAGCGCTGTGGAACCAAAAGCTTACTTGCAAACCAACGGGTTTCTCGGTGTTGTCGAGCATTGCAATGCAATAAGCAAAGCCTCCGCCCAGATGTGTCTGTAAAGGTGATGACGTAGTCTAAACACTGATTTAATTCAGTTTCTCAACCCCCAACACGGGCGTCAAGTGAAACCTGTACGCACTATTTGGTGTCCCAAAAGTCCTTGGTGCAATTCATAGTTTGCTAATTCCTATCAGGGCACACTTTTGTGTGTAGAAAATAGTATTTATCTCTCCGTAAACATGCTAGAAGCATGTGAGGCCAGTCATTACAGTCCAGGCATTTAGCAGATGCTCTTATCCAGAGCGGCTTACATTGTATCCAGTTATACAGCTGGATATATACTGGAGCAATGCAGGTTAAGTACCTTGCTCAAGGGTACAACTGCAGTGTCCTACCGGGGAATCGAACCTGCAATGTTTAGGTTACAGGACCAGCTCCTTAGCCATTATACTACACTGCCAGTAACAGGGTAGGCTATTAGATGATGAGGGTAGATACCATGGGAGCACACAAAACAGCCACATGTGGAGCAACTGTGATTTGAGTCATCGCTACATCACAGGTGACGTTACTGATGGACAGCTTCTAGGTGGCAGACGGTAGGTTTAATTTGAATATTACAAATAGCGAAACGCCTAACGTTACTATAAAGTGAAGGCTATATTAGGTCGACTTGGGCGTTGAAATAATTCAAATAATATAAATCATTAAAATGAAATATTTATATTAAAATGCAGGCCGATAATTACAGTTTTATCTGACCAGAAGCTGAATTTTCCCACCCCTCAGAAACCCCTAGAAACCTTGGGTTCTGACGCCCATAGAGCAGAGGAGCTCTACAATGCAGCGCATAAAAGCAAAAGGACGACACAAAACCGGAATGAGGCAGGCGAATGGGAACGACAGCCAATAGTGGAAGAATTTTTATTTTATTCCTTTTGTTTTCTTCATTTAACCAGGTGAGTCACATTGAGATCCGTTTTACAAGGGAGCTCTGCCTAAGAGAAGCAGCAAAATATTTCAGTTCTACTTCAATCAAGGTTGAGAAGCTTTCATACGCAATATCACAGAGAGAAACGCAAACGTGAGTGTTTCTCTAAAGAAGTGAAGTGTCCGTGATCTTTGCATATTTCCCTCTGCGTCACATAATGCGGTACGCAGGGCCGACCCGCATTCAGAATGCGGCTGGTAAAGTAGCAGACTGAACAAAGGTGGCATAGACAAGCCACAAGTGGCACAGACAGGACACAGCCTGGTTCTGAGAACAGGTGATTAAGCGAGGTCAGTTGCATTTGCCTGGGATACTTTGGCAATAGCAAGAACGCCTTTGTGGCCTGCGATTGTGATTTCGTGAAAGGAAAAAGAGCGGGAGAAATCCATCGCAATGTCGCAGATCTCAGCCCGCACGCCCCCTCGACTTCCGGGCTCGGCGCATCACAGACGGGACGCAGCCCGAAACGGAAGCGGTCGCCGCGCTCGTTTCCAGAGAAAACCCCATAAAAACGGGAACATGATTCAGGACTCCTCTTTTGCGAGATGAAAGTCTATAAATCAGCCGCGGTACTCTGCATACAAATCGCACACAGTAAAATGCGGACGACGCAAAGACCCCAGAAAAACAAAACAGCACCAGGGCTGGAGTCTTCACTAAGCTGTGGCTATCACCATGGCTACCGCAGCACCCCGACACCTGCCAGACACCCAGTGTGCTCTGTTCGAGCGGTCCCCTGTAATCCTAAAACAAAGACAAGCACACCTAGCCAAGAACTCCATACAGAAAGATGCTGCTGAAATTCACTGAACCTGTGTGCGGACTGCAACAATATGTGCACACACCTACACACACACTCATCAAAAGCACACACACACATACACACACACACACACACACTCATCAAAAGCACACACACACACACACCTACACACATACTCATCAAAAGCACACACATACACACACACACACACACACTCATCAAAAGCACACACACACACACACCTACACACATACTCATCAAAAGCACACACACACACACACACCTACACACACACTCATCAAAAGCACACACACACACACACACACACACCTACACACACACTCATCAAAAGCACACACACACACGCACACACACCTACACACACACACACACACACAGACACACCTACACACACACTCATCAAAAGCACACACACACACACACACACACCTACACACACGCTCATCAAAAGCACACACACACACACACACACACACACACACCTACACACACACTCATCAAAAGCACACACACACACACACACACACACACACACACCTACACACACACTCATCAAAAGCACACACACACACACACACACACACACACACCTACACACACACTCATCAAAAGCACACACACACACACACACACACACACACACCTACCCACACACTCATCAAAAGCACACACACACACACACACACCTACACACACACTCATCAAAAGCACACACACACACACACACACACACACACACCTACACACACACTCATCAAAAGCACACACACACACACACACACACCTACACACACACTCATCAAAAGCACACACACACACACACACACCTACACACACACTCATCAAAAGCACACACACACACACACACACACCTACACACACACTCATCAAAAGCACACACACACACACACACACACACACACACCTACACACACACTCATCAAAAGCACACACACACACACACACACACACACACACCTACCCACACACTCATCAAAAGCACACACACACACACACACACCTACACACACACTCATCAAAAGCACACACACACACACACACACACACACACACCTACACACACACTCATCAAAAGCACACACACACACACACACACACCTACACACACACTCATCAAAAGCACACACACACACACACACACACACACACACCTACACACACACTCATCAAAAGCACACACACACACACACACACACACACACACACCTACCCACACACTCATCAAAAGCACACACACACACACACACACCTACACACACACTCATCAAAAGCACACACACACACACACACACACCTACACACACACTCATCAAAAGTACACACACACACACACACACACACACACACACACCTACACACACACTCATCAAAAGCACACACACACACACACACACACACACCTACACACACACTCATCAAAAGCACACACACACACACAAACACACATTCACATACACACTCACTCATCAAGATGTACACACACACAGTCATCAAAAGCACACACACACACACACACACACACACACACACCTACACACACACTCATCAAAAGCGCACACACACACACACCTACACACACTCATCAAAAGCACACACACACACACACACACACACACACCTACACACACACTCATCCAAAGCACACACACACACACACACACCTACACACACACTCATCAAAAGCACACACACACACACACACACCTACACACACACTCATCAAAAGCACACACACACACACACACACACACACACCTACACACACACTCATCAAAAGCACACACACACACACACACCTACACACACACTCATCAAAAGCACACACACACACACACACACACACACCTACACACACACTCATCAAAAGCACACACACACACACACACACACACACACACACACACACACACACCTACACACACACTCATCAAAAGCACACACACACACACAAACACACATTCACATACACACTCACTCATCAAGATGTACACACACACAGTCATCAAAATCACACACACACACACACACACACCTACACACACACTCATCAAAAGCACACACACACACACAAACACACATTCACATACACACTCACTCATCAAGATGTACACACACACACAGTCATCAAAAGCACACACACACACACACACACACTCATCAAGATGTACACACATACACACACACTTGAATGGGGCAGGCAGCATAGTTCAGTTTATTCCTAGATATTTTCTAGAAGGCTGAGTCAGAGTTTGGGGTTTTATTTTTATTTAGTCTATACTAAATCAGGCCACTTCAAAGATGCTGTCAGTGTCCCTCCCAGAACAGGGTTTATAGTATTCAATAACAACAAGAAGGATTGCCTACAGGGATTTTCTAGTGTGTGTGTGTGTGTGTGTGTCTAGGTCTGAGCGTGTATGCATTTGTCTATATACATGAGTATATGTGCACATGAGCGTTTGAGTTTGTGAATAAATACGAGTATGCATTCACGTATATGTGCGTTTGATGAGTTTGCGTGCGAGTGCTTCTGGTGCATGTGTGTGTTTGTGCGTGTGTGCACATTGTGCCGGATACACACAATGCAGTTTTTGACAATCATAAACGGGCTCTACTGTGACTGAAGGTGAAACGCATTATGGATGGAAGAGTCAGGAGCTGAGGGAGGCAGTGCTGACACACCACAAAGGGCTCGAAATCAGTGTGTGCATGTGTGTGTGTGTGACACTCCTATAGAACTCAGGGCTGTGTGTGTGTGTGTGTGTGTGTGTCACCCCTATAGAACTCAGGGCTGTGTGTGTGTGTGTGTGTGTGTGTGTGTCACCCCTATAGAACTCAGAGATCTGTGTCTGTCACCCCTAAAGAACTCAGAGATCTGTGTCTGTCACCCCTAAAGAACTCAGAGATCTGTGTCTGTCACCCCTAAAGAACTCAGAGATCTGTGTCTGTCACCCCTAAAGAACTCAGAGATCTGTGTCTGTCACCCCTAAAGAACTCAGAGCTCCGTGTGTGTGTGTGTGTGTCACCCCTAAAGAACTCAGAGCTCCGTGTGTGTGTGTGTGTGTGTGTGCATGTCACCCCTATAGAACTATGGGCTGTGTGTGTCACCCTAAAGAACTCAGAGCTCCGTGTGTGTGTGTGTGTGTGTCACCCCTAAAGAACTCAGAGCTCCGTGTGTGTGTGTGTGTGTGTCACCCCTAAAGAACTCAGAGCTCCGTGTGTGTGTGTGTGTGTGTCACCCCTAAAGAACTCAGAGCTCCGTGTGTGTGTGTGTGTGTGTCACCCCTAAAGAACTCAGAGCTCCGTGTGTGTGTGTGTGTGTGTGTGTGTGTCACCCCTATAGAGCTCAGGGCTTTCATGGCCATAACCTCTGCCCACTGGTTACTATTGCTTCCCTACAAGGTTATAAAGCGCTTCTCATAACTCAGAGACATTAAAAAATAAATGAAATTGCCTCTGTTGAGCTACCAAGGCATTCCGTATCGCTCATCCAACTGCGCTTCCATTGATGGATAAAATAAACCCTCATATGCTTCTGCCACAGTTCAGTAACTTCTTAATATTTCACTTCTGTCCATTTTAGGGACGTTAAAAGCGGCAGAAACAGGCCACTGAACATGGAAGCCGATGATTTGTAATCATTTCAGCCTTGAAGCGGTTTTAAATTTCAAGTCGGTTATTAAAATTCCACAAGGAACGCCGGCGCTTGTTTGGTGTTGTGCACAATATGAGCAGAAACTGTGCAGCAAAGCTCATGTTATTCAAAACTGCGCGGCTACATCTAACTACTGCAAGAAATGCTGCAGTCTAATTAAAAACAACTAGGGAAAAAAAGTAAGCTGTTTCGCCTCAGGTTACCTTTGAAAGCTTAAAAATTTACGGCGAAAGTATAAACAGCAACACTGTCTGAAAATAAAGTTTCAAGTTCATATGAAATTCTAAACAGTGCATTCATATCTTTAACATCTTTAGTTAGCAAGCTATGACCTAATTGGCTAGGACAAGCCATCTGAGCTATCTACGGATGAAGTGATGATTGCGTATTGTCCCCACGTTGTATTTAGTCTTGACAAAGCTTCCTACCTGAAAAAACCTGTCAATCGATCAGCTGTTTGTCAGCCACCTGGAATGCCTGAAATGTCTGGAGCAGCTGTCCATGATGGTGGAGCAGTGGGTTTGGATTGGGGTGCTCTCTCTCTTTTTTCAATTTCAAGGTGCTTTATTGGCGTGACACGCACCGCGTTGCCCAAGCAAGAGTTACGCAGAACGGCAGTAACAACAAAAATACATTTATAAAAAATCAAATAAAATAAAACTCAACTCTACAGCCGGTAAACTAATATACACATTTATACACATACTGTATACATATCTCTATCTCTCCAGATTTGATCCGAGACCATGGGGCTCATCCCTGCACCACAGCATGGTGCTTTAACCGAATGAGCCACCCAGAGGCCACCCACTGAACATTATTTATCAGTTCTTTTCACAGCTGGTAAAATACTATATGACAGAAATTGAGGACAGCTTGATGTCTGCTCATGAGCTCTGCAACCGCTGATATGTGGTCATTACTATCTAAGGTACGATTTTCAGGTGCAGCCATAAAATGTCTCCAGGATTCCACACGCAAAGCAGTGCATGGCAAGCCCTGTGGAACGATGGCTGAGAGTCATGAAATGTGCATACAAGGGCACCGTGCAAATTAACACGCAATCTAAGCAAACAGCGTGCGGTTCTCCTCGGGCTGTGGCAGGTGCCGTGTGCTGGCATGATACGCTCCTGTCCCAGCATGTCTCACACGTCTCTCTCTCTCTCTCTCTCTCTCTGTCTCTGTCTCTGTCTCTCTCACCCCCTCTCTCTCTCACTTTCTCTCTCTCTACAGTGATGTGCACACAAGCAAGCACATGCACCCCCGCATACAAACACGCGTATTATGTATTATACAAACAGACGTATTAATGCATATACGCACACCTAATAGGGTAGACAGATTTCGAATTTGTCAAAACCGTAAAACATGCACAGAATAATCGAGAACAAAGCCGGGAGCTGTCAAGCTGGGGGGGGGGGGGGGGGGGGGGTGGGGGGGGGGGCTGGAAACTGACTTTAGGGGGAGAGGGGGGGCTTTGGGCAGACCGGTGGGTTTGGGGGGGGGGGGGGGGGGGGGGCAGTTGTTGTGGAACCTCAGAAACGACAATGGACCAGGGAGTCGTTGACACGTGAATTCATTTCAAACCACCGGTAAATTTCTCCCATCAATTACTGGGATCACAAACCTTTTCTTCTCTGCTCCAGGCTGAGCTGAAGCAGAGAAGAAAAGGGGAGCGCTGCTGAGTCTTGCAGGATCAGAGATCAGCAAAACATGTCAGACCAACAAGCTGGAGACAAAAGACCGGACAAGCACCACAGACACCCTGGCTGGCCCTGAACACAATTCCATACAAACACACACACGAACACACGCACGCACACACACACACACACACACACACAGACACACACACACAGACACACACAGACACACACGCACACACACAGACACACACGCACACACACATACTCAGACAGACACATACACACAAAGGCACATACACACAAAAACACACACACGAACACACGCACACACACACACACATACACACACACACACAGACACACACACGAACACACGCACACACACACACACACACACACACAGACACACATGCGCACACACATACTCAGACAGACACATACACAC
>NC_049205.1:18777486-18822486 GCF_013347855.1 Anguilla anguilla | reverse complement strand
ACAAAACATGGCTCTTTTATTTGACATTATGTTAATTTGTCTACTGTATAACTGAATTTCCCTGTTTGTAGCTTTTCCCCAAACAGTTCACTGCAGCAAAAGTAAACGAGCAAATTGTGACACAGGAGGTCTCAGGAGTGCATTTGTTTAATTTGTTTAATTCTTTCTGACCAATGATTTGTTGTTAAGACCATTAAAAGCTTAATATTTTGCCATTTTGGGCTTGGCCCATTTTTTTTTGCCCAGGAGGATATGTGCAGCCTTCACAAAGTCCATCCCTGCAAGAACATTGTTGTGGGTGTACATGTCCGTGCAAGAATGTTTGTACAGTATGTATAATATGTGCGCATGTGTGTGTGTATGTGTCTGCTTTTTTCATGGATGTGTGTTTGTGATTGCTTATGTCTCTGTGTGAACGTATACGTGTGTTAATGTCTGCATGTACGTGTGCGTGCGTGAATGTGTTGTGTGTGGGTGCGTATGCTTGTGTGTGTGTGCCTGTGTATTTGTATGTGTCGCGTGTGTTAGTGTGTGCTTACGGACCAAACCCAGGCAATAAATCCCACCCATTTGCAGTTGAATCTATCTTCCTCCTCGGTCCCAGAAGAGTCATAAATAGACGGTAAATAACACATCTTGCCACCCGGACAACAGGCCTCGTTTTGTGCATCCAAGCGAGCCCCCGCGCCTCCTGCTTCAGGACCCCGGCTCACCCAAACCAGGCATTACGCAACATATTTCACATATCGACGTAACGTTCAAAGGTTGGCAATAATGTCAGGTTTATTTATATCCCGATCGATAAAAACAACCACGCAGATATCGGGAGTTACAGCTGGGGGCTCCCGTCGATGAATATTGACACCTCGGACCTCCGCGGTTTTCATTCGGTGAGAGCGCCGGTAAATCAACCTTTTTGCTAAAAAAACGGGTGCGAATACATTTTCCAAAGCGAAATCTTCATTTGATTTCAGACATCTTGCTTTCCTTCATACATATAAATCACACCGAACGGAAGGAATTTCGTAGAGGCGAGTAATTAATTCACCACAGCACTGCTACCGCTAACAATAACTATGTTCTAGCAGTGGAAACCCAGACCAAATTTGCCCCATTATCCATAAATATCACATACATTATTATCCAAATATAGGATTCGAGGTATACAATCACAGGCTCACTAGCAATTTCTAAAGCTGGGTTCTTGAAGTACTTCTTTAGGGAGAATTTTTTTTTTTTTTAAATAAATGGTCCATACAGACTAAGCATTCTCCAAATGCTGTGCACGAAATAATGCATGAATGAATAAATGAATAAAATGTATCATAAGTTTATAAAGCAAATTGGATATGCACATTCTTAATGCTTAGCAATATCTTATGATTCCAAAACTATTTTAAGGCACGCTGACGCTGTGGAGATACAGACCTGTCACAATGTTTTTTGATTAATCTAAATAGCACTTCTCAAGGATTCAAGGGCCCAGATTAAAGGGTGCATCTATGGCAGGCCAAATCTGGCTCTGGGGCCACCAGTTCAACAGCTCTGTTCTAACAAAAGAAAGGACAGCACATATTCAAATATAATACCAGTTATGACGGTGGTAAGCAACCCTTGTTCCTGGAGATCTACCATCCTGTAGGTTTTCATTTCAACCCCTTGGCACACCTGACTCTGCTAATTAGCAGCTCAACAAAGACCTCTAGCTGTGAATGAGGTGTGCTTTGTTAGGGCTGGAATGATAATCTACAGGATGGCAAATCTCCAGGAACAGGGTTGGTTAGCACTGACTTAAGAGCAACCTCTGCATAAAGACATTTGACCTTCAGTATCTAGTGTTCAACCTCTCCAACCATACAATGAGATCAAATCTAACAATTACATATGCATAATTGCTAAAATTATGGACAAAGCATAACAGATTTATTGTTGTGCAATTTCACAGTAATGGCAAGTCCTGATCCAGCATAAGTGAACTTATTTTTAAGTTCTTATAACCTAGCGTTGGGAAAATAATGGATACGATTTCCATCTCTTCACTATCAAATAATAATCTTTATTACAATGGTGTTATTTTGTCTTCCTAGCGCAGAAAATTGAAACCAAAGTCTGCACTGCAAGATACAGAGCATGCATTCAAGAACAAATCTTTCCCTCCAGTATGTGCGAGAAAGTGCAGGCTGTCGAACCGACAGAAAGTATAAATAGTTACGGGAGATAATTGAAGTAGACCGATAGCATCTGTGTTTTAAAATCTATATCTTGCTAATTCAGCAACTTCGTCTCCCAGCTGCTTCTCCCGGCTTCGTACCGCATCCTAATGCAGCCTTTGACGAGCGTGTTTTGACAGTTCCATGTATAACAGCATAGATTCTACAGGCACAGGACACTCAGCTTTTTATTTATATTTATTTATTATATATTTATTATATTGTGATAATGAACATTCTTTACTCTGATATAGGACTGGAAACACCTGTTACCAACCTGACCCGAACATGTCAACTATAATATACAATACTGTATATAGAGTGAGCTCCATAATGTTTGGGACAGACCTATTTCCTCTTGATTTGGCTCTTTGCTTCATAATTGTTTTATTTGTAATCTAACAATTCATGTGTGGTTAAAGTGCACAAGCTTGGTTCTTATTTAAGGGTATTTTCATACACTTTGGTTTTACCACGTAGAAATAACAGCACATATTATGATCCCCGATCCCCTTTGCCCTCACTTGTGTATACGTGATACTTTAACTACTTCACCTGGGGCAGTTGTTCCGCCAACACTTTACGGAGACAAGGTATCTTTTTTCTGAGAGAGACTATGGCCACAGACTTGAAGATGCCGATCCTCGTCCCATCCGCATCGCACTCAGCTGCAAAGCGCTCTAATGAGCATCGAAGGTCACGGTGCCGCGAGGCCAAAGGGAAGACATCATCCGCAAACATCAGAGACGCCACCCCTGTGTCCCCAAACAGGACGCCCTCCAGACCTCAGCTGTGCCTCGAAACCCTGTCCATTAACACCAAGAACAGGAGACCAGGAGGGGAGGGGAGGTGTACCCTCGGCAGAGTCTGACACCTACGCTCAGCAAGCTTAACTTAATGCCATGACACAGCTCTCACACCGACTGCACAGGGACCGATTGGCTGGCGATAGTGTCCCCAGCACCCCGTACTCCCGCAGCACCTCCTAAACCCAGAGGAACATGGGGTTCAGTGGTCATTCGACCGAACATTAAAACATTAGAATGGCCAAGATGCGTGATCAAAGTGACTGACTGTGGTATATGTATTTCTGCCAAGCGTGGTGGTTCCAGCATCAACTGCCCTCCCGGGATTTTCCCGGAGTCCAGTCTCTAGTTTATATAGAATGGTGTGATGAACATCCAGTGAGCGGCAGTTCTATGGGAAAAAACACCTTCAAGCTAACGGAACAGCCACAAAATGCTCAAATAACAGCCCTTCAAACAGTGGTGTGTAGATGAGCATCTCTGAAAGCACAATGCATGGAAGCTTGAAGCAGAACCCCACGCTGGGTTCCACTCCTGTCAGCTAAGAACAAAAGATGATGCTGCAGTGGATGATTGAAGATTGTAATAACATGACCTGGTCTGATAAATCTGGATTTCTGGTTTATAGCCATATGATTTGCTGTTTGGAGGGGCAGGCATTTGAGTTAATGAGCAGGTGTACATGTGTATATTCTTTTTTTTATTTACTGGTGAGTAAATAAAACTAGAAAAAAGTATATTTCAAATATGTATGATTTATTATTAATAATAGTGAATTGCCACATTAGTATACTGAAAGCCAATGGACTCCATGCATCCAAAGGCATCCAAACATTTATAGACTGAAAAAACGCCTTCATTCAACCCAATGGTCTCCATCAACGGCTTTGCCCCGCCCGTGACGGCCCTGCACTGCACTCACCTTGCAGGAGCGGCACCTCCTTCTGGAACCCCCCGTTGTACTCCACCTGGTACTCCTTCACCTGGAAACCAGGTACGCAGTTTGCCTCCGCTTTTTTCTGGGCTCCTGTGCAGGCCACCTGAATAGAACAACGAGGAGTTAAAGCTCTGCTCCTTCCATCACGTGGTCCCACACAAACTTCCCTGTGTCTGTAAAATGACTGGTTTGAGCCTCGACAAAAACCTACTGCTTATGTTTAGACCATCTTATAGCTTTACGGCTGTTTGGTTTGATGGATGCGACGCCGCCCTTCTCCCCTGCTGTAAGAATCTGAGCAGTAAAGAGAAGTGTCCTAGAATTCCTGTTCAGCTCCACAACTCCAGTTCCAGTGTTGAGCAGGCCTGCTATAAACTGCTGCCGTTTTGAGAATGACTTGCACTTTTACTGTGAAAAGAACTTTACGGGCTTATCTTCAGAGCGTCTCTCAGAGCAGGTGAGCTGATCTAGAATCAGTTGTGTCTTTTATCTCATAAAGACTCAGGATGGGACATGGGCAGGAGAAAGCTGATCCCAGGTCAGCGCTGCCACTCTGAGGTTTTATTAATGCACGCCTACGGAGGAGGGAGTAAAGTAAGACAGTTTGGGCCCGTACAGCGATACCTTAACGCTCTCAGGGAGGTAGAGGAGCCCTTGCAGAAGGTCACAGAAATAAAGCCCTGTAAATGCAAAACGGAAAAATCCACTTCACTGTTCCCCGGCTTCCTTTAAACGAGTCGATGGGGCTTTTTAAAAGGCCAAACATTGTGTTCCGGCAGAAAGTACAAAGGATCCATTATTCCAATTTGCGGTTGTCAGGCAGCCGGAGCACGGGGCAGGGGACCCTCGTGGAAATAAAGGTGCTCCTTAAACTTTGAAAAGCTGTGGGATTCGGGGGGCCTGGCGGTCATTACAGCCGGAAGCGGTGGGAAGGCTGGGACGCGAGTTCAGGGGAAGAGGAAGCAGAGAACAAAACGGACACGTCCTCGCGCGGCAATCTCTATCTCCGAGCCATCTCGCAATGCCAGGCTGACAGCTGGATCACCCCCTCTCTTTCTCCAGACTGATACATCCCTTTTGTAAATGATCTGCTATCATCATTGAGAAGTATCCTTTTGTAGGGTTTTTCTTTTTTCTTTTTTTTTTTTGCTTTTGCGGTTATAGATTTGACCAATTAAACTGCCTGTCAATTTCAAAAAATCTAATTCTGTCTGTCTCCTTCTCAACCCCTCTTCCATTCTCAGTTTGCTCTCACGTTTTTTTCTCAATTTCCTTTTTCCCCTGTCTCGCTGTCTTTATTCCCCTCCTTCCTCTCTCTACCCATTCCTTCAATCTCTGTCTCTCTTTCTCTCTCTCTCATATCAAGAAAGAGGTCGCACCTTGCAGCTGTCCATAATTGAAGTAGAGCAGGCTCAGCTAAGTGCAATTCAATAGCTTGCAAGCTAGCAGATTCAGTTGCTGCACTAGGTTAGCTAACTAGCTTTTATTGTTTCCATGACAAACTTTGCTCCCACGGTTGTGCAGTCACAGCAGTTGTGCACTACCAAGCGAGGTAATGCTAGTCAGTAAATATTCTGTTAACACACTACATTTTTTAGCAAGTGCTCCATGTGATATTTACGCCTACAGCCAAAAGCAGAACCACTGTGTTTCAGCTATAACTACTGCACAATTCAAGACAGCTTATTAAAGAGACAAGGGAAACTCCTAACGAACCATTACCCAGCAGTAGTGGACATGGTCGTTAAGTAAGTAACAGAAGAAGTGGTAAATTTAAAAATTAAACACAGAGATACAAAGTGAAGCTCGGAATAGACCACTTAGTATAAGTTACTGTAATATTACTATACACCTGGCAGTAGAACAATGTCAGTAAAATATGAGCCCCTGCTTTATGCAAATTAAAGTCGGTGTTAATTAAAATATATTCCCAAGCGAAACAGCAAATTGTTGGGAGGAGAGCATCCTAATGAATGCAGAAGGAACACCTCGCATTATCTGTGAAGACTGGCGGCAGTTACTGAAGCTGTTACTGCGTGTGTGGGCTCTTTTGATACATGGAGGAGAGAGGCCACTGGCTGTGGGAAGCCCGATAGCGGTGTAGTGGGTGGTGTGCCTGGAATCCCCGTCTTTGTTTTCCAGAGCGCTGTCCATTGTGCTGAATACAATATTGCACAGATACTTGTATTTCACCTTCTATGCTGGGAAACCATTGCATATTTATTTATGCTGTTTGCATCTGCTGCCACGTCCATGCATGACAATGAAATGTCTGCCAATTTGGGAGAGTGTAGATATCTGCTCTGACCTGATGTTGGAAGCCCACTTTTTCCCACGGTGCGCAGGAACTTCCGCCGTGGGCTATGCATGGCAAATTGTGGTCACTCACTCACTCACTCACTCACGGACGACCTTTGAGGGGCGTTTTGTGGGACGCATGCGCAGGTGGTGCTTCATTTAGTAGGACGCAGGCGCAGGTGGTTCCAGCTGAAATGTGTCTGCGGAAGTGAGTTGCGCCGTGGGTCTGGACGGTTCCGTGCTTGTTTCACGTTGCAGCCCACAGACGAGCTCACACAGAGTGGAGTCGGAGGAAGACTTTTCAACCGGCTAGACCCTCCCGTATGCTGCGTGATGCAATTGAGCATCGCCCTGTGAAGCTAAAGGGCACAGCTGGCACTGGCACGGCCCAGATTCAATCTGAGACCATAGTGCTCATCCATTCATTACATATTTTAAATGTGCAGGTTGTGTTCGACTCCAGTACAGTCATACAAAACGGTATTGCAAAGATACCGGCACCCGTACGAAACCGCAAATTTTAAAGATTATAGATGAACACCCTGGAGAAGTCTGGCTCTTGGATAAGTGTCTGGATGTAAAACCTTGAGTGCTCATAACAACCGTAAAATGTATTTGCAATTTGGTTTTATTTTTGCGTATACTCGCTGCCGTCTCGTTCTTATTTGCTATTGCGAGAGTGAAATCTATGAAATGTGAAACATTTATATTTTGACAAACGTAAACCAGGCTTTGTCACTGTACGACACCCGCCTCGATGTTCACTTGGGGCCCCCGTATTCTGTAAAATGCCTTTGAGCGAATGCAGCGTCTCCCCAAGCTTGGATCATAAGCACGTGAAAAATGCCGGATGAGTAATTTTCAGCCCCTAATACCTACCTCTTACGTTAGTGACAGCAGATGAAAGCCATAATATTGCACAGCCACTATAATGAGTGATGGCACAGCGCGCGGTAATAGCAGAAATAAAAAGGTTGAATTGTCAACCCCACCTCCCTGCACCCCTGCGAAGCGTGAGATGTACACAGTCTATCTTTCCACTTTAAACGCCGGCGTCAAAGGCCCGAGCTGCGTTCAATTTGCAGAACATTTTTTTTTACATTGCGGCTGAATGCCTGGATTCGCCCTGAATGCTAAACCCGCTCGTACGCGCATAACAGCTTGCGACGCTCCGCGGCAGTTTAACACGCGTTTGCTCCCGTTTCTAGGGGAGGGCGGTCGGGGAGGCCGCGGTTTAACCAGAAGCAGAAAGCGGGGGGACGGCTGTCTCGCCGTCCGCAAACCGGATGTCAAACAGACCGCCGTCTCCATTCGTTAAACAGACTGTAACCCTTTTCTTATTCATGAGCAGAGCCTTCATTTCTGCTTCATCTGGTCCACCAGATGAAGGCCGGGCTACGGTAGTACCCAGACCTGGGTCAAATTACGTATTTGTTTTGGATTCAAATACTTTTCTGTGCTCTGTTGATCTTGCCTGGTGTAATTGAGCTGGCAAATATGACCAAAAGGCAGGGTTTGCACTTTTTGAGAATAGTTCATTGGTTCCGATACGCCAGACAAGATCAGTAAAGCGTAGAAAAGTATTTGAATCCAAAGCAAATACGTATTTGAGCCAGGTCTGGTAGTACCCTTTTCTCATGTATAAACTGTCCCGCCTTTTACTCATTCATAACACAGCTGCCAAACTTTTAAAGTGAGCAGAGGAGCCCATATTTACTCCAGTCTCTGTGTCTCTTAACCAGCTAACAGTGGTACCCAGAGGCCATTTTAAGATTCTCCTAATGACATATAAACCATTAAACGGCGCAGCCCCTGAATATATTTCCGAGGTGCTGACCCCATATATTTCTCCAGCAGCCAGCTCAAATCCTCAGTTCAATGTCTGTAGTTGTAAGTGTCCCCAAAGCTCATCTAAAAACAAAGTCCTGGCTTTTCAGTGCAGGCCCCAAACTATGGAAAGTTCTGTCTGAGCATATTAGGACAGTACCAACTGTGCCTGGATTCAAGTCATTTTTCAAAGGTGACACATACACAGTATTTTAGTATTCATTTTGCTTCAAAATCTTTATGGACCTAGTTTTTGCATAATTTGACTCAGTTTGCAAGTTCTAAACGTATATTTGTCTGTTTTTTATTGTACCTGGCCTTTGCTTTAAATGTATTGTTTTATTGGGGAGTGCGGAAGAGAGGTGAAGAAGAGAGTGCAGGCAGGGTGGAGCGGGTGGAGAAGAGTGTCAGGAGTGATTTGCGACAGAAGGGTACCGGCAAGAGTGAAAGAGGGTAGTGAACTCAGGTTAGACGGTTTGGAGACAAAGTGAGAGAGGCGAGATTGAGATGGTTTGGACATGTGCGGAGGAGAGATGCTGGGTATACCGGGAGAAGGATGCTGGAGATGTAGCTGCCAGGCAGGAGGAAAAGAGGAAGGCCAAAGAGGAGGTCTATGGACATGGTGAGGGAGGACATGCAGGTGGTTGGTGCGACAGAGGAAGATGCAGAGGACAGGAAGAGATGGAAACGGATGATCCGCTGTGGCAACCCCTAACGGGAACAGCCGAAAGAAGAAGAAGAAGAAGTTTTATCGATACATAAAGTTTCACTTGTGTTTCTTGTATCAGTTGAGATCTCTTGTATGTAATTGCAGGATTCTGGGATTTGGATGTATCACATGTATGCCAAGGACTGGCGATCAGCAGTACTTCCACATATCCAGTGAGATCAACAGGTCAGGTTAACACATAACCATAGCTCAGTACGAACACATACTGTGTGTACATTGGACCAACTCTGAGGGACCACCTATGATCTGTTTTGAGCTCCGTTTATATTTCTTGTGGCGTGATCTTTAACAATTTTAATGCATGAAAGGCCATCAAAAAAAAAAGCTAATATATGTTTTCCTTCAGGTGCGTGGGCATGTTTCAAGAGCGTGACGAAGGAAAACTTATGAGGGAGCGCAGTTTCTTAAAAGAACATGTCTAGCGCACTAAACAGCACTGCCGAGAGTAAGTAGTCAATAGTGGCACAAAGAAACCTGAAGGTCGTTCTTGCTGCTTTACTTTTGGCAAAAGAGGACAACAAAGATAGGTCATCAAAATATATGTGTTTATATCTCTAGGAGATTAAATATGTGTTCCTGAAAGGCATGGTACTGCAGTTGTTAAGGATGTGCTGGTATAAGTTCAATTTCTGTTCTGGTCTTGTGTGTATTAGTATGAAATGAAAGCCTGAATATTTGACTATTGTAAGCAGGTGTTCAAGCAGCACTGTTAATACTCACAAGAGGGCGGAAAGATAAAGGCCTCTATACAAATGGAGAGCTGCAAGTCACTCTGAATGAAGAGTTTGATGACTGGTGATGGAATATTTATCTAATCATGTCTCTCTAATAATGTGTTTTCTTTGTTTACAGGCATTCTATACGAATAAGGAAAGATCAAGGACCAGTTACATATTATCTTTGAAATGCTTTTTTGTAATTGTATTAGTTTATTTTTTAATGTGGGGTAAACTTTAGATGCTTGTGCTGAATTATCCATTAGATAAGACTAGGGTGGAGAGTTAAAGAACTAATGGTCGCCTATGTGTACGACTTGCTCTGGTGTTAGTATTAGTAGTAGTACTAAGAGAGTACTACTACTACTGTGTAAAAAGCAATGTCACATAAACATTCTCAGTGAAAAACTACTTAAAAGTGAGTGCGTTTCAGTGAGTTGTGCACTGAATATTTTGTGGCTTAGAAGCAGTACAAACTTGTGACAGTCAGACTATTTATTTTAAGTTTGTAAGTGTTACTTTTATTTCAATACGTTTTTTTTAATTAGTTACATTTTGATATTCATCACATTTCATTTCCAGGTGTCAAAAAAAGATCATAAAGGTAATTTAAAAATATCTTGAATGCTTTTATAAAATATTTATTCCGTAATACAAAGTGAAATGTTTTGAGCCCTCTCTGACTCGGGTATACAAAAGGAAATCAAGCCTCGATTCCCTATACTTGATAAAGAGCCAGCAAGCGCTCGAAACACTGTACTTACCTACATGAGAAAGGAACTGGGATCTACCATAGTGTGCGAATAATTGAACTACTTAACTACTAACTAATAACTACTTACTTATCTGCTGCAACACAATGTATCCAGATAGCAAATGAACTAATAATTTAAGTGCTTATACAGGCTGTTTGGTGTGTCTCAAAGCAGATCCACAATACCGACTGACAAACATGTTGTATCAGGCATTTTCATTTGTGGTACCGCTTATTTGTGTATTGTATTATCTTCACTGATTTAGAGCCCTTTTGTGCTCTATTGGCTGGTATTGAATTAACACATTAAAATATTCAATTTTGTTACATTTCAAACAGATTTTCCTTGACATGCACTTCCTGCTTACTGCTTTCCAACAATACAGGCATCGTTTCCTTCACCATCTTCCTTTCATTCTCCTTCCTTTCTTCCTTTCCCAGCCAGATTCGCTAACCCCCTCTGATTCATGTCACAGATATCCTTAATGAAATTTGTGGGCAGTTGGGTCTTGATTTCGCACATAATTTCTGCCCTGCAGAGCCACAATGTTATTAGCATTTCCTGGGCCAAATCTACAGGTGATCCAATCTGCACATGTCCTTTAAAAGGCAGTCAGACTGTACTGTATCTCTTTCTCTCACACACACACACACACATACACACACGCATGCATGCACGTGCATGCACACACACACACACAGGCACACATGCACACATGCACGTACACACACACACATCACTGTAACCCAAATGTAATAACCTCCCTGACTCAAGCAACATCTTTAGCTCCCTTTCTTCTTACCTCATAGCAGACACAAAATTTAGAAAACAAAACAGAAGGCTTCACTGAAGCATAATTTCACTAAATAATGGCTTTGCTTGACAAGCTAGCAATCTCTACCAGACAAAAGCCTGCCATGTCACTCTACACAGTATTGAAACTCACATTACAGCAATCTGCGTATGGATCTGTTCCATGCAAATCAATCACGGCAGAGATAAAAACCAAGCAAAACAAAATGGATCTGTTTATACATCCTGAGTGTAAGAAGAGCCTTTGTCAATAAGTAGGCTTAATTGAAATACTTTGAAAGTCCTTTAAAACTCATTTTCCTCTGATGAGACATTACCCGTGTACCGTACGTCTTCCCAGAAGCAAGCCGTATGCTTTTTCATTAAACGGCAGAAACCTGCTAAATGGATCTTTGTTCATTATCCACCTCTTTCCTAAAGCAAACCTCCAGGAGCCGTCGGAGACATCGAAAAAGTCAATACATGCAGATGTTCATCCATTCCACACCTCCCGTGTCTTCAGGGAGACGGATGAGAGATGAGGGAGAGGGGGCGGAAAAGGGGAGGCAGAAAGCGAGAACAAAGGGAGCGCGAGGAGCCTCTCCGCTCCCACGCGTCTACTCGCGCGCACCCGAGGGACCAGGAGAGAGAGAGACAGGCCTTTTCAGCCCGACGGCTAGCTCGCTAACTCGGTAGCGCAGTGCGCTCCTCCGGCTGTGAGTGTCAAGGCCAGAGAGGAGAGTTCAACCTGAGAAACCCACTGAAAGTTACCGCGCTCTCAGAAAAACAGCTCTCTCAAGATTGCATCGGTTTATTTTCCGGGGACGGTCTTTTTATTGGAAGTTCTGAAATGATGAAATCTAGATTTGTTTTTATTGTCATTTGATGTTTTTTGTCTTGAGACTGAGGACCACACTGGAAATAAGTGTTGCTAATGCTTTTATGGGCTATCCTCTGGGCGGAAATTGCATCGGATGATGCATGTATTCTGTTACCCAAAAAAGGAAATCAAATCAAAACTCAAACTGCTTAACCAAAGTTGGTTAAAATTAAATTATCTATTTTAATGCAATATATCTTGATGAAGGAACAAATGAAATTGTGACTTGGATTTCCTTATTCGTATTAAATTTGAGCAAACCAATTTTCCCGAGTTAACTTGCTGAAAATGATTAAAAATTATCTGCTTTCATTTCAAAAATGTAATCTCTTCAAAGGCATGCAACTACTGAAAAACTGTGTGTCTCTTCCTGCCAATCTATCGAAACTGAAAAGAAAGCAACTTCCTGAAACTAGAATCACCACATTCTGCTGCTCAAATGTACATTTTCACTATGATCTAAAAGCATTTCTTTTTTTATCCGCTATCAATTTGCATGTTGGAAGGGACAATTATGTCAATTATAACAAACAAAAAAAACTTCCCTCAGGACATGGACCTGCAGCTTACAACAGATGATGGAAAACGAAACTTTTAGACTGTACCAGATGTCACTCAATTAGAGTAAATGAACAAGAAATTGCAGACAAATTCTAAAATGTGAGTTTATTTTTCAGTTTTCGTGCATTTAGCGATATCTGTGGTGCTTGGTGGTCACAACCGCCAATGAAAAATAGCATACAGTATATGACCAAAAGTAGAAGGTCCTTTCCTGATTCAGCATGACAATGCCCCCAGGCATACAAGTCAGGTCCATACAGAAATGGTTTTGTGGAGAATGGTGTGGAAGACTTGACTGGCCTGCACAGAGCCCTGACCTCAACCCCATTGAACACTATAGGGATCAATTGGAAAGCCAACTGCGAGCCAGGCCCAATCGCCCAACCTCACTAATGCTCTTCTTGTTAAATGGAAGCAAATCCCTGTAGCAATGCTCCAACATCTAGTATAAAGCCCTCCCAGAAGAGTGGATGTTGTTATAGCAGCAAAGGCTGGACCAACTCCATATTAATGCCCATAATTTTGGATGATGTTGGAGCAATGTCGGATGTCAGGTGCCCACATACTTCTGGCCGAAATTACCAAATGCAAATACTGAATAGACATTGGTACGAAAGTGTCAATGTGAAAAGCTATCAAGAAATTAAGGATTCACACTTTAAAGTGGAGTCAAGTAAGCTTGCTCCAAAGCATATTTTGGTAAATACTCTTTCGCCTCACTTTGCACCCTGAGTCATTTGTGGATTGAAGCACAGTTTCATAAATGCAATGTGAAGCTTGAAAAAAACGGAATGCTCCTTTAAGAGACTACCTGCAGATGTGCATTTATAGTCCACCACCTGTGGTTTTAGAGAGACAGGTGAGAGAGGGGAAGAGTGGTAGACAGCAGAGGGAAAGGAAGGGAAAAAATGAAGCAAGGGGGGCAAAAAAGGAAAGGAGTAGTAAAAGAGAGAAGACGCTCGCTCTGCGAGAGAGAGAGAAAGACACAGCTTTTTCCATACTCTCGCCTCCTCTTCCATGGAGGACTCTGGTGACCACGAGAGGACCAAGACAAACAGAACCCCCCCTCACACTGCTAGGATAGAACAGAGCACCACCACCAAAGAAAAAAGCCGGAGACACGGAGGCAGTTTTACACCTCGGCGTGAATCGATGGCGAGTCTCGCGTTTTTTTGGGGTTAGCGCGTTTGCGGTGTGCGCTCCCCCGTGTTCTCAAATGTGTCTCCGCGCTGCGCGGGGGGGCCAACCGCCAGACACGCTGTGCGAGATGCAGTACATATGAATGGGCAGCCCCACCATAACTAAGAACGAAAAAGGTCGTGGCCATGGCAACGCGGTTAACCAATCTCACAAACGGGAAAGTCGACAGTCGGTTCGCCTTTTGTCTGAGATGCCAGCAAATAACAACCATTGAGGGAAAAAATATATAAATATATAAACGCAAACATATATATTTGTGTGTGGGCGTGTGTGTGTGCACAGGCATTTCTACATGCGCTTACTTATTGTAGGTATGCTATTGGCAATTCACCTTTGGTCCTGTTTTGCTTGCCTAGGATTGCGCTTGATTTTTCTTTATAAATGTGTCAGTTTACGTACAGCCTCTGCCATTGCTGCTGGTAATTATGTGGTTGCTCATCCTGCACAGAACTGTGCACAGGTGCTCCCTGAAGACTGTACTTTTGTGTGGAAAACGAACGCAGACTGATTCACCGGGAGGAAGGCGCTGCCGGTTGCATGTCTGCCGGCCCTGGGTCAAATACATATTTGTTTTGGATTTAAATACTTTTCCACGCTTTACTGATCTTGTCTGGTGTATTGGAACCAATGGAATTCTCTCAAAAAGTGCAAATCCCGCCTTCTGGTCATATTGGCAGACTCAATTACGCCAGGCAAGATCAACAGAGCACAGAAAAGTATTTGAATCCAAATCGAATGCGTATTTGACCCAGGTGTGGTGTCTGCGGATCTCCTGTGGGGGGCGGTCAGAGCAGCAGCTGCACCCGGTGAAGGAGAAAGGGGTGCAGCAGCACATAAATGGTAAATGGACTGCATTTATATAGCGCTTTTATCCAAAGCGCTTTACAATTGACGCCTCTCATTCGCCAGAGCAGTTAGGGATTAGGGGTTAGGTGTCTTGCTCAAGGACACTTCGACATGCCCAGGGCGGGGTTTGAACCGGCAACCCTCCGACTGCCAGACAATCAGTCTTACCTCCTGAGCTATGTCGCCCCTTAGGGGCGTATAGGGGGCAATCGCAGCTGATAAACACCATAGAGGTGATATAAACCAACCAGATCGTCAGCTCCGGCCTTCTCTCCATCCTTACTAGAGGTACTTCCTGTTGGTACCGGGAGGCTTGGTGCTGTATGTGTCATCACTGTGGTTGCTGTGGATCTTCTGTCCTCAACCAGGCCCCATCGTAACGAACCAGCAAATCAGAACCCTCTTAGCTTCAACAATTAAAAAATAAAAATGGCATTTTACCCCACACTTCAAAGATGAGTCAAAAAAAGACAGCACACAGATATATCATCCTTTATGTATGCTCTTTTTTTACCCTGGGCTACCCCAGTGTTTTGTTGGGACTTGCCTTTCTCAGGTGCTAAGAACGCAGATCAGACCATCTGTTTTATGATATAGACAATCTGTGAGTGTTTTCAGCTGAATTCACTTCTTTCAGCCTGTGCAATGGGCTGTTTCTCTTTACTGTGGCCAAACGCATAATCAATCTAATAATCAATCCATCTCCCATTCCTTACTTTCGTATAGCGCCATTTACAAACAGGTTGCTTTATCACAGACATTCTGAATAAAAACCTGAAATTACTTAAATTGAGCCAATTCAGGAAAACAGTATGACTATTCCCCTGGCCCTTAAAATGTGAGCTCCTGTAAAATGGTGCTTGAAATGTTATGAAAAATGTTACTTTTGAAAACTGTGAATAAGCAGTCTATTCAAATATCTGATGGGATACAGTCCTTTGGGCTGTTGCTGCTTAAGAGTCCATCATAAGGATGCTCCTGAGCAGCCTCGGGGCAATAGTGAGGAGGTACGGGTCCGTGAGGACCGTCCATGTGCCGGCGCTGTTCTCGACTGCACCTGAAGGCACTGAGACCAGCCACATTGGTAATAAACTCAGTTACAATGACGAGAGAGGAGAGCTCCCCCCCCCAGAAAACCACCTCATCCCAACAGGTGTACCCGCCGCATCTGAATAGCATGCAGAAAAATGTCCAGTGTTAATTCAACTCTAACAGTGTTAAATCAACTCTAAATGTTATCTGTTAACATCGTCTACTGCGCAGGCAGAGAACCAAGGAGAACGGTGACACCACTCAAGCACGCCGGGCTCTTCTGAGACGAGCCTCGTCCTCCTCCAGCTTCCAATGCGAAAACACATTTAATCTAATGGGCACAGGTGCGGCAACTGTAGTCTGGAGCAGCTGGCTAACATACAGGTAAAAACCTGTGACTATGTGCGCGCCTGCAACAGCATTAAATGCATCGTGCAACGTATGACAAGCCAGCCCAATTTTGGGGAGCCCTCCTGCTGTTCCTTCATCTTGACAGCCACATATTATCTCTCCCCAGCGCCCACCCCCCCCACCCCCCCTGAGGGGACCCGAGCTTTGTTCTTCCCACAAAAAGGCATGTAAATCATAATTGTTTTATCAGGAGTTGTTCGGCGAAGACCGGTTTGCGGTATTAAGTCATTAATTTGCACAGTGGAGTCATTACGCAGCTGTAATGGCTTACTCCGCGTGAGCTCTGACAGATCATAGCGGCGCAGTGAGGGATCTGGCGAAGGGGAGCGAGCTCGTCCTGGGGGCTGTGTATCGACCCAGCATCGTCTCCCTCATTAAATCCTACCGGTCCAATCCGTTTCTTCGCTAGCAAAGTCATATTTTCTCCCGTTTAGCTTAGTGGGAGAGAACGAACCCGCTCGACAACTATCATACGCACGGCTCGCACGCAAAAAAGAAGCTTGGAGGAGGTGTATCGTAATGGTGGAGGAGCTGCGTTTGTAATTACAGGTGTGATTCCCAGGTGAAGTGCCGCTGTTGAATAGCCTCCACAAATATTCGCTCGCATAAAATTATGGTTATGGGAACAATGAAAGCTGTGTACGTTGCTCCGGATAAGTGTCTGCTAAATAAGTACATACTCAAGGCAATGAATTCGCTGAAAAGCACAAGTACCAGATTCTTACTGGTGCAACAGAGGAGAACAAAAAAGAACATTCTGGAACTACACACCTGCAGGCAATTAGCTCGACCCTGAAAAGGTATGCCTGCTATGCAATCTTCTGAGGCAGACCCCTTCTGCCTCCATTTCTCTCCTAGCTATCAGAGATTATCACCCAATCAGAGCAGAGATCCATCAGGACTCACCGACCAGCCCCTGGACCCGCCCAAAATTCCATTGTGCCATTTTAGTCTGACAAAGACAAATGAGTTCAGAAGTGTGGGGCGAACTCTGGAGCCAGCGAGCATATGAATGCCCAGCAGAGACGGTGACATCACCCACGGAGAGCCACTAAGAGGGTGACTAGTTCTTTTGGCTGTGGACCTCGGTCTGTAGCTCGGTCGTGGGTGGCGAGGGGCTGTGGTTCCAAACGCACAGCTGAGGACAGTCTTCGTCATAAAATAAACTTTTTAAGCGCCTCGGTTTTGGAGAGAAACAATGACTGACGTGGGAGGTATTTCACATAGCAGGATTGCTGGGTTAGCTAGATACTGCACAGTAGCTATGCTGAGTAAAACCCGGAACAGCTCTTTTTACTTCAGTCTGTGTTCCAGATTTGGGGAGGGTTCCGGGTTTTACTCAGTGCAGCTAACTCAGTAATCCTGCTTTGTGAAACAGGCCCCTGAGATGCTAAACCTACAGGTGTGAGACCAGTGTTCAGCCCCAGCACACCTCCTGCCGCACGCACCGGGAGCAATGCTACTGTTAGAGAAGATGGCTGATAAATTTATGGTCTCAATAATGATAGCATTAATTTTTAATGGGTGCTTAAATGATTACATTCACAGTCTACTGAATGTTAAGAGCAGCAGCTGCTCACTAATAGCTGATAATTGATAATAAACATCGCACTAGTTTATACACATTGAATTTTTCCCCTGCAATTATCCTTCATTTAGGCACCTTTCTTTTCTTTTTTTTACAGTATTTTGGTCCAATCTTGCCTTGCAGAAATTGTATATACTGCAGTCTATTGGAGAATATATTATCGAGGTCACATATTATCAAGATCAGATATTTCAACACTTCACAGTACATGGCCAAATAGATAAATTGCTGCAGTTTTAATCCACATTACTGTGAAATATATTTTTTTTCATGATATTATCCATAGGCTTTTACATTATATAAGTCAACAATACGTTGCAATATATTTCTATTGATTTGTTGCTACTGAGTTATTATTTTTGCAGTCTTGTTTCAACCATTCATTTTTTTATCAATAAGATTTCACATGCCAAAAAAAAAGCATATCTGTATCTTCATCTCAGAGAGGAAGAGAGATGGCAGCCGCGAGAAAGAGAGAGAGAGAGAGTGAGACCTTCTCTGAGGTTAATGGGTTTTACCGCAGATAAAAGGTAAAAGTGAAGATGGAGTTCTCGGCATAATGAAAAACACCGATGATGCGATATTGGGCGAGAGCTATTTGTGTTTCCTTTAAAGGGCACCGAGGGTCTGTCTGGCGCAGGGTCATCGGGGGCGGTCCTTTGAGAAGTGTACTGTGCCGCATGACAGGGTTAGCTGCTAGCGGGGACGTAGAGGCGGGCCCCATTGCAGGGATGGTTTAAATAGTGCGGTGGGGCAGGGTTAGCTGCTAGCGGGGACGTAGAGGCGGGCCCCATTGCAGGGATGGTTTACACAGCGCGGTGGGGCTCGGTTAGCTGCTAGCGGGGACGTAGAGGCGGGCCCCATTGCAGGGATGGTTTACACAGTGCGGTGGTGCAGGGTTAGCTGCTAGCGGGGACGTAGAGGTGGGCCCCATTGCAGGGATGGTTTACACAGTGCGGTGGTGCAGGGTTAGCTGCTAGCGGGGACGTAGAGGCGGGCCCCATTGCAGGGATGGTTTAAACAGTGCGGTGGGGCTCGGTTAGCTGCTAGCGGGGACGTAGAGGCGGGCCCATTGCAGGGATGGTTTACACAGCGCGGTGGGGCAGGGGAGCAGGCGAGAGCCCGGCTCCTTTGATGAAGCCCTGGGGGCCAGAGGAACTGGGCAGAGGCAGGAATAAATGTCAGCTCCTCGGGAAATCAATAAGGAATTTTGAGTTGTGAAAGAGTTCGAGAAGCCCAATTCTTTTCCTCAGAAGTGTGGGGGTGAATTTGCAGCCGGGCAGGAGGTCACAGTGTGTGTGTGTGTGTGTGTGTGTTTATAGACTGTGGATGTGTGTGTGTGCGTGTGTGTGTGTGTGTGTGTGTGTGTGCAAGATAGCAGCTGGAGGCTAGCTGCAGGTGCAAGCACGCGTGCCTTTACTCTAAACATCTAAACTAAACATCTAAACATCTCAATCCACACTTTCGTGCACCCATCGTAATTGCCGTCATTAATGTAGTCCGGTGCAAAAAGATGTTCTGTATCCATTCGGTATCCTAATAGCCACGACCCTTACTGTTTACATCATGGACATCAACAGGTTGTCGAATCAATGTCACATATACCAAATTGTTGTTTCTTCTATAAAGGGCTGTTCATAGCCAGACACGATCAAATTGTTAATATTATATCTAAAGATGTATCATCCATTCTCCATCCAACTGCTGTGTTACATATAAACTCCACTGTAAAACCACAAATGTTTCAATGTAATAATAACCTCCATCAATTTTCAAATGTAAGTGCAAACAAACCTGATCTTACTGTGATTGATGAGGACCACAGAGAGGTGTTCCTACTAGAAGTAGGCTATGCCTTCGATGCAAGTCTAGAAGAAGCATTTCTTACTAAACAGTTAAAATACCAGCCATTACTACAAGCCATAACAGAACTAGGGTATAACTAAGTGTCAACTCCTAGTTTTTATATTTGGAAGCCTTGGCCATGTCCACAGGCTAGTGGTCAGGTCTTAGGGTAATGGGGCTGGCAAAATGGAGAGCAAAGCGACTAGCAAAATATTGCTCAGTTTCCTCCATTATAGGCAGTCACGGTATATGGAGGAGAAGATGTTTCGTGTACCCATAATGTTTCCTGTCGGTGCAATTGAGATGCAAATGTCTAACCGGCATTTTTGCTTCATCCCTACTGGTATGCTTTCTGCTACTCAAGTGAAGGACATCAGACAGCAACTGAAATATATTTGGGCCCTTATGATGTATTTTATAAATGTGGACCTAAATAAAAATTAAAATGTGTGTGTGTGTGTGTGTGTGTATGCACGTGCGCATGTGAGTCTGTGTGTGCATGAATGTGTGTGCGCGATCATGTGCAGGTGTATATGCGTATATATGCGTGTATGTGTTCGTGAGCATGTGTGTGTGTGTGTGCATGTGTGCGTGTTTGTCTGTGTGTGTGTGTGTGTGTCTGTATACACCCAGGGGCAGGAGGGCGATAGGTAAAGATGAAGGTGCTTCCTCCTCCACTCCACACCTCTCTTAGATCAGTGAATGTCACTGAACACAAGGCGCTTTTCTCAGGTGAACGTGCCAGACAAGAGCCGGTGACAAAATAATGGCAGGGGTCCCAAGCTGGAGATGGGGGTGCGGGGGGGCTGGGGCCCCAAAAAGGAGTTCCCAGCTGGAAAACAATTTGCTCCTGTTTGCACTGACTGTGTGGGTGAAGTACAGAGTAACAGACAAACTCTGATCCGAGTTGCGCACATGCAGGTGACCTCACAGTTGTGCACTGCATGCTTGGAAGATCTACGGTCCATACACACTCAGTGTGGGCGTGGTTATTGGTCAGTAAAATGATTATTATATTATTATAATATATATGTGTTGTGTGTGTTTGTTGTGTTGTGCGCTCTTCTGACAGCAGTGGAAGGTCATGTGGGGACAGCTGGGCGGTAGAACAGATTGCAATTACCATGCCTACACCCGCCCGGCCCCGGGACGGCAGCCGCCGGCCAACCGCGTCCGCCGGAGGAGAGGCTCTGAGTCACGCCGTTCTATTTAAAGACCCGCGCGCGCCACCCCCCCCCCCCGACCGCTTCCCACCTGCCGCAAAATAAATAGATCATTAAATCACCGGCTAAAAAAAAAACCTTATCTGCAGACAAAACGCTGCCGACGCCGCAGCGTCTCTGCAGCGAGCCGGACGGAGGTGAGGTTCGCTCGGGCCGAGGCGGGCGGAGTCGATCGGTCGGGAGCCCGTCGAGGGAGGGCCCACGCGGTCACCGTGGGAACGTCGTGTCGTCGTTCTATCGCGGCGTGTCGTCGTGCTATCGCGGCGCGTCGTCGTGCTATCGCGGCGCGTCGTCGTGCTATCGCGGCGCATCGTCGTGCTATCGCTGCGCGTCGTCGTGCTATCGCGGCGCGTCGTCGTGCTATCGCGGCGCGTCGTCGTGCTATCGCGGCGCGTGGTCGTGCTATCGCGGCGCGTGGTCGTGCTATCGCGGCGGCGTCGTGCTATCGCGGCGGCGTCGTGCTATCGCGGCGCGTTGTCGTGCTATCGCGGCGCTCCCAGCAGGTTTTATGGGTTTGGGTTTGCGTGTCTTCGTGCTATCGCGGTGCAGCGCTCGCAGCAGATTTTATGGGTCTGGGTCTGCGTGCGTCGGCTCGCGGCCGGTGATTTACTGGTGTGGGTCTGGGAGCGTCGTTAGCCGGGTCTGGCGCCGGCGCTCACCGATGCTCACAGAACGCCGGCTGATGCACTCGTTTGCTCTTTCGCTGTAAGCCGCTCGTGGAGCATCTGCTGAACACTGTAATGATGATGATGATGATGCTTATGACGACCATGATGACTATTATGTTGTTATTTCGTACGCCGCTATATAGCCGTCCTCATGTAGAAGCAGAGCTCGAAGTGGAAAAAAAAAGCGCAGATCAGATAAGAAGGGAATAAAATCCAGACAATCACGTGATGGGGCAGGAGATTACGATCGTGGACTGGGGGGGAGAGGGGAGAATGTAATTCTGAGTGGGGAGAGAGCATACACAGTGCCTATGAAAAGTAGCATAGGACTGTAGAGGTAGCAGAATGCTGGAAAAGGTGGTGCTCATGACTCAGCCCATTCCAGGCCGGTTCAAGCCCTGTATAAAAGTACTGTAGGAAAAGGGCAGTACTACTGCATGAGATGCAGTAGTACTTCATTTCCATTTCATTTTACTTTAATTTAACCTGCTAATTGGGAACAACTTCTCTCTTTTGATAACAGTCTGCCGTCAATTTATGGCCCTTTGGACCCCGTGTCCTAAGACTGCTGTATCGGGCCACAGACGGGCATACCTGCAAGGAGCAGAGCGGTGGTCCAGAGACTGTGCCCTCTCTCAAGTCACTTTATCGGTGTGCTGTGCACAGTGCGTTGGTAGGAGAAAACAGCAGCACACAAACCATCACACACAAAACATGCCATGTGCAGCATTGTGACTAATCTCTATCATAACAATAATAATGACAGTAGCAATCATTAATGCTGCAGCGTTTCCCACAAATAGGCTTTACCAGGTGTTTTAGCGGGCACCCAGGTATATGTGGAGACCAGTTTTAACAACAAAACAAAATCAAATGTTATTAAGAAAAGTCAATGTCACCAAAGCCCTCTGCTGGTACACTCCACTTAATATAATCTTAAATGTATGGTTTCAGTTCTGCAGTATGTTATAGAACAAAGTCACATTTATTGAAGGTAGTACAAAATAGATGGAATTCAGTGGAATTCAGTCTGTAGTATTTAACTTCCTTGTTTTGAATGTCCCAAATCCGCTGCAGGGAACTTTGCTATCAAAAAATATAGCCATATGCTATCAATAAACATTTGTGACAATCGCTACTCTTTCAAACTGACTGATATTAACCATGGTGAAATTCACTACAACTCAGAACATATATAGTCTGTTCATTGTTTAATACTGTGTAACTAATAGACATTTCTTTGCCCCCCTCTCCCCAACCCCAAACAGACTACCACTGCAAGTATATTTCAGATCTGGGGAAAACACTGTGTACGTATGCGTATACCTGTGTGCATGTTCATGTAAACATACACAGGTATACACATACTGTACATACAGGTCACTGTGTTTCCCTCAAATAGAGACTAGTGACTAGTGAGGACATTGTGCCTTCACCCTGAAAATTTGGTGGCATTTTGTAAATGCCGCGCAAAACATGGAAAACATGCTTGGTCTGTCACATTTCTGTCTCGCTTGCGCTGAAAATGAAGATTGTGCCACATTTTTCAACTGCTGGCTGTGGTCACTGTGCCCCTGTTTGTTGAGGATGTGCCTCTGCTTCGTATCATTGACACTGAAAAAATATTTGCATCATTTCGTTCTCGTTGAACGCGACAAACATTGAACTTGGCACTTTTGCTGGCCACGGTCCTGAAATGCCAGCCCAATTATGGTGAAATCATTTTCTTCACAGGTCAGTAATTTGTGCAACCACTTGTTTTTCAGAGGTTTGGCACATTTGCAAAGCCGCATCCAATAGACTTCGGTATGGTGGAAGCTACGATGGAAATAAGAGCTCCATTGAGGGTAATCCATACATGACAGCTTGATTCTGGTTAAAATGGAGTAGGCACAAAAGCTGCATTGACACACACATAAAACGCACACAGTAAAATGTTCAGGGTTTAATCAGCTTGAATAGATTTTATTCTCCATTTGATCCCTTTTGGACTCATATAAACTATATAGGAGCTGAATTAACACTGAATGCTTCACTCTGCAGAAAATGAGTACAAAAAAGTAGAGCAGTGGAATTGTAGATAAAACACACAGGACATGAGAGGTGCATTGTGGGATATTACACATCATTTTTGGTGTTTCGCATCTCACAAGTTTCACATCTCTGTCAAATACAACGCTTGGGCTGGTGATGGACAGCTCTGCCCATTGGGGGGTTTGGGTGGGGGTGTATGTCAACCGTGCAAAACCTGTGGGCCGTCCAGGCACAAAAACCATCTGAGAGACGCCTCCGTTTTTTACAGGGCTCAGCCAGTACCACCGCAGGGAAAGGATAAATTCACCGAAGGCTCGCTCGCGGTCACGCACCGCACCGTACCGTACCGTACGTACGACCGTAAGAGGCTTTCCTCGCTCTTCCTCAGGGTCAGGAGCAGCACTGGGACCGCAGGTACGGTCCTGGCTTTGCTCGCCCATGCTACTGCACACCCGAGACAAAGACGCGATTCAGGCGGGCAGTAACAACGGTCGGACCCTTCCTGTTCTCTGTGTGCGATGGGCAAGGAAAAAGCAGAAAGGGAACACGCCCAGCCACCGTTTTGGCTCGCTCGTCCGTCGCCACCGCCATCGGAAAATCACGATGAAGGATCGTGGGGCCGGTCCTCTCAATAGGGCGGGACGTTATCTGCCTGCCCCACGGTCCGATCGGCACCTGACCTCCATAGATCACCGCAAAGGTCGAAGGTGCCGATAGTGCCGCTCGAGAGTCGAACCCGAAACAAAAGCGCAGGAGATAAAAACACGCGCAGCGGGTTGCTGACGCACTGGGTTTGTGGGGGGAGGGTTGTGGGGGGGTGGGGGGTGGGGGTGGGGTGGGGGGGGGGGGTGGGGGTGGGGAGTCTGGATGCCACTCACTTCCCTCAAGGTCATGTCCCAAAGCATAGATCTGGGTTGAGTGAAAGTGTCTGTGGATGATTACATATTACAAATTTGCCTGAGGTTTACCCTTAGGTCCCTGTAGACCTCCACTATCATCGATGTCACAACCATCAGCACCGTAATCATTAATGTTACCATAATTAACATCATCCTTATCATCATCATCATCATACTGTTGCTAATATCACCACCATGATCATTACCACCACCATAATAAGAACACATAATGACAAAAAAGGTCATAAAGTCATCTTGTTTCATCATCTACCAACAAGACTGCAAAGCACCCAGAGTGCCCAGCACTGTACCAAATCTTGACTTGAACACTCTGAGAGTCTCTGCCTCTACTAAAGGGCCTGGCAAGCTGACCCACCGCTATTATTACCACTTCCACCATAATGACAGACAGCCCAAAACTATTACACAAATTCCATAGGAAATATCACTGCATGTACCTGTCCTTGCAATATAAGGCTGCCATAATTAGTATTGACTCGTTCGTTGACTCTAAGTTACTGGCAAACATATAAATGCTAATGCTGCCTTTATAACCCATTCAGTTCAGTTCCCACATACAATCTCTTTATAAATATCTATATCTAACAGTGTAAAACACTAACTACTAATTTCATATCTATTGTACTACTTCTGTTGATTTACTCCGGGTTCATCTCAGATATTTTGTACTAGGGTCCCCGCATTGCCCTTTGTGTTACCTTTGTCTCTGGTAATGCTAATTTTTCTTTAGTTTTCTTCTTTTTCTCCCTTTAAAACCAAACAAAATGAACAAGCAGGACATCCATCTAATTAGCTTTCTGTATGCAACATGGGGTTGTTTTTTTTTTTTTTTTGAAGGAAAGTTAATTATTTGCTTGGCTCAAATTCACAGTGTGGTTTGTCTTGAACATGTTTATTTTGCAGAACTATACATTTACCTGAACCCAGTTGACCCATGATCCTGGCTAAATGTAGAAATTGTTATCAACACCACAGAATTCATTCATGGCTAAAGCTAATATTCAGTATCCGTTGGAGCGCTTTCGCAGTACGGCCATTTTGCTGTGCTGTGCATTTACACATCCTCAACAGCACATTGCCTTCCATACTGCTGGTCAAAGGAGAGGCAAATAGTTTGGGCTAATATCAGCTAGTTATCTATCAGCAATGGTAAACGTGAAATTAGTTGTGTTTATATACAGATTCAATTTCACTGAGCAGTAATCAAGGTACAGTATATAAATGAATCATATAGAATAAAACATGTTAAGTTATATAACTGGAGCTAGATGGCTAGCATGCTTAATTAGCTCGAATGTAGCAGTTGTAATACAACCTTGCTTAGAAAGAAAGTTTATGAGAAAGCCAAGCACTGCTGGTCCACAATCAACATTTCACATTCAAAAATCACAGAATTTACAAACTGACACGTGGGGCCAAATCCAGACCTGGGGCTTAAGTGCATTTTCCGCGTGACCGCTGAAAGAGTGAGAGACTTACGCGGAAAACGCCGGTCTGGGTTCGGCTCTTCGGGCCCTACTTCTATGACAACAAAGAGTCAGCGCAAACGTGCCTGGGCGCGAGCAGAATCGTTAGTTTCTTCCCCTGCAAACAGAATATTTTGTCTCCTGCGGCAGGTGTGGTAGTTTTGTGGTCTGCATCAACATGAGTCGGGCACCACAACACGGGGCATGTCAACAGAAACATTTTGCGCCGTGGAAGTACAGTGGTTAATAATGTATCAACCCAGACCAGGTTTAAACGCAAACGCTTTATGGCATTATGAATGTGCCACGCGTATGAACGCGTAAACACATAACACAGACGCCAGAAATATTTATATCTCTATTTCAATTGAGTATTTGACGGGCAAGCTGCGTTCAGTAATGCAGTCCAACGTGGGATATTTAGGCGCTGCATCTGTACGGAGGAGCTGGTCAATGTAAGCTGCTTGCCTGAGAGACCCGAGGAGCGTGGGGCACCGGCTCAGCACCTGTCACGCGGTGTAAGATACGCGTTCGCGAAACGCCTGTAGGCGCACCGGGCTCTCGTTATGTTCATTTTTTTGAACTGTCGCCGCAGTGGAAAGGGGTACGTGATGAGCCGGCGCTACAGGGAGCGCGTTCACGGGCAGCGCGTTCACAAAGCCCGTTAGGGGACAGCGGCCATCCATTAAAAAGCCTGGCTCTTTACCCCGCACGTCGAGCCCAGAACACACCGACAACCTCCTCCTATTTGTGCTTCTGGCAGAGCTAGGTCAGTGATTGAGCAAAGCCTCAGAACCGGGCGGGTGTTGCAATGTAGCCCTCTGAAAGTCGGTTCTTTCTTTGTGGCGTGCTCTATTCTACACGGCGTAGCAGCGGCAGTGTTGTATGGAGGTTAGGGAACTGGGCTTGTAGCCTACAGGGGGATCAACTTCCAGACAGGACACTGCCAGGATACCCTCGAGCAAGGCACGTACTTAACCTGAATTCCTTCAGCATACATCCAGCTGCGTAAACGGATGTAAAAAAAAAAGCTAAAGTTTTGTATAAGTGGATGCAGAAAATGCTCAAGAGAGCAAAATCAGGTTTGGCTGCCGCGGAGTTTCTTCTCTCGAGGGTGTACATTCATTTTATCAAGTGCACGTCTGAAATTAATGAAACTTTTGAAGTGGTGATTTTTTTTTTTTTTTTTTTGGTTATTTAAAAATTGACAGCACAGAAGCAAACACTGGCATATAAATGAAAAAAGATATTTTGTCTGAGGGGGGGAAATAAATATGAAAATGAGATCTGTTCGGTCTCGCTATTGTTCTGATATCGCGAGTAATGGCTTGTGGAGGAGCTTGAAACGGAGCCTCTCATTATGCCCGCGCTCTCCAGCCACGCCGAAATGAGCAGCTCGCGGCGGCGCTAGCGCTGGGTTTCTAAAGGGGCAGAAACGGGGTGATCTGATTAGCAATCAAACCTCCATCGCATCCACAGTAAATGTATTCCAAGCGAAGCAGCCTCTCTCACAACTGCACCGTAGCTGCGCTAAAGCCTGGTGTCACGAAAAGCCCGAAATCGAGTAATTCTCCAGCGCCTTGTCTTAGGGCTAGCGTTTGACAGCTGACACCTTCACCGTTAAAACAGGGCCCATAATGTTACAGATAAGCCAGACTGTGGAAATCCTTAGTGCAAGTAGTCCATTGTAATCCATTGAGACCAATCATGCTAAATGAGAAAAAGATGGATGGACAAGAGGAAGAACAAGTCAGGGAGAGCCGGGGGAAGCCAGTCTGTGGGGTGTGTGCGTGAAACCATAATCCTCCCCAGCCATCAAAATCAGGCAGCGGACATCTGCCTTCACCAATCAGATTACAGGAAGTCTATGCCCGAAAAGAAAGTTTTCCAGAAGCTCCGTCAGAGATTAAGAACATCTGGAAGCGAGATTACATATTACCCAACTAGCCTGACAATATTAAATCTATCTAAACCACTTAAGCTAAGTCAGGGCTGCCTAAACCCACTCCTTGAGATCTTCCATCCTGTAGACTTTCATTTCAACACTAATTTGGCACACCTGATTCTACAAACTGGCAACTCAAATAGATCTTCAGCTGTTGAATGCGGTGCACTTAGGTTTGGAGTGAAAACCTACAGGATGGTAGATCTCCAGGAACAGGGTTGGACAGCCTTGAGCTAGGCCATTAGTAAACATTCACAAACCTACAAATACCAACACTATAAATGTTCATATCACTTTTTTTGTCAACCAGAGGAAGGGAAGACCAGCGGTCATGAGTTTAATGGCAAAAACACATCAGGATTTCCCCTTCAATACATTAGAAGGGGTGGACTGACCCACCTACAGAGTTACCACCCCACCTACAAATATACAAATGCAATATGGCATTATTTGGTAACAAATTTATTCTGATTTAAATTTCAATAGAAAATGTGTTCGCTTAAGCACTCCATTCTGTGATCCATCTCCAGCAATTATCAATGATTCAACAAATTTGTGGGGTGTGTGTACTCCCATTGGTTAGTAATCAACTCCAAGTAAGAAAGTACAGTGTTTTGATTGGCGGGTGTTTCACTAAGACTGGCAGCTTGGCCGGACACAGACAAGTGGATTTGCGTAAGCGGTCGAAATTTACCTCAGTAAAGTGAATAGCTGCCCTAGGTGAACGATAGTGTCAGTTTCAGCTAATAAGAGGAGCTTGCCAGCAAAAAAGGGTTAGGCAAAGATCTCATCTTTCTTCCGTGTAAATGTGAACGAGATCGGGGGGGGAATGGTGACAGTTCTGTTGCCTGGGGATCCATTGATAACACAGAAGTCAACACGAACAATACAGCTGCAGCCAAGTTTGCAATCCTCATTACATAATGAAACTCCTCAATCCCCCAGTCACAGAGCAGCATTCAAACAGCGCTGCGTTAGCCAACTTGTTGAGCATTAACATCAAAGGTTACACTGATAAAATATATTATCCTTTCTTCTTGCATCCTTTTTAATTATTTTCCGGTCTCTTATTTTATCCGATGTCTCTGATATTTTGAAGCAAGCGCACGGATGAAGCCAAATGCCATTTGCGATGTACACAATACAATTCTGACCACTGTTGCTGGGGTACTCTGCCACTTGTGTAGGCAACACAGGCAGTCAGTGAAGAGAGGCAGGGCAGAAAGGAGCTTCATTAAGATGCCTACTCTAGTCTTAAAAAAGGAAACATAAGGAAATGGAAGTAATGCATTACGCAGGTCAGGGCCGGCGCTGGGAATATCGTGACACAGGCGATCGTCAATCCATCTGAGGGAGCGGGAGACGAAGGGAAGAAAATGAAAACGAAATGCAAGTAGATGCACTCACAATTTCCTCCATCGAGTCTGCGATTGCAGCACCCATCCCACCACTCCTCAATCTTACCCCCCCCATCTCACCACCTCTCTTACAAAGACACCCTGGGGGAAACACTGCACACAAAAAGAAAAATAACACGCGGATTGGTTATCTGAACTGTATGTGTGAATTTGTTTTGCTCGTGTAATAAAGCTCTTGAGCTGAAACTGGATCTGAGGTACACATTTGTTCAGTAGACATGGATCAACTTTAATCCTCACTGTCATGTCTAAATCACTCCCATTGCCATCATGTTCAGTAAGTTGGGACTGATGAAGAGACAGACGGACACACAGACAGACATACATACATACAGACATACATACATACATACATACATACATACAGATATGCATACATACAGACACAAAGACATTATCATGAAAAAGTATTTCCCCCCTTCCAGATTTCCTCTATTATTGAATATTTGTCACACTGAATGGCCTTCAGACAAAATGTAATATTAGACAAAGGGGAATGGAGTAAACACAAAACACATTTTTAAATTATTATTTAATTGTTTCATATAATTAATTTCATTATTTCATATTATTTATTAATGAAAAAAGTTATCAAACACCCAAATCACCAATGAGAAAAAGTAATTGCCCCCATATTCACTAAATCAACCAATTAACATAATTTAATTGATAATTAGATTCAGCTGATTGAACAAAACCAGACTATCACTCATATTGCACCTTACCATCAGAGTGAAGTAGCCACCACAAAGCTTCCACAAGCACACCATGCCACAATGAAAGGACGCGATCAACGGACATGTGTCGGTCTGGAAAGGGTTGCCTAGGCTCTGTGACTCCAGCCAATCACAGCGAGAACCACGGTCTCCAAATAGAGAGCACTTGGAACAGCGATGAATATTCCCAGGAGTGGCTGTTCTGCCAGAATTTCTCCTAAGGTGCAGCAAGGAAGTCACAAATGATCCCAGAAGAACGTTAAAGGAACTGCAGACCTCACCAGCCTCAGCTAAGGTCACTGTTCATGACCCCACGATAGAGCACAGACAAAAAAAGGGAAAGTAGCAAGGTAAAAACCACTCTTAACTAAAAGATACATCACTGCTCGTCGCAACACAAAAAAATATGAATGCAAGTCCTCCACTGAATGGCTGAAAAGAAACAAACAAGTTTTGGAGTAATCAAAGTCTTGACTTGAACCCAATACAGATGGTGTGGCAGGACCTGAAACAAGCTCAAAAATCTACCAATTTCCCTGAATTAAAGCAGCTCTGCGAAGAAGAGTGGGCTAAAATTCATCCACAGCGATGCAAAAGACAGATATAAAATCCTAGGAAGCGTTTGGTTGCAGTTATTGCTGCTAATGGTGGAGCAACCAGTTATTAAGTTTAAGGGGGCAATAACTTTTTCACATGGGTGATATGGGTGTTTGACAGCTTTTTCATCAAATGAATGAAATATTAATTTTAAAAAATGTGTTTTGAATCTACTCAGGTTCCCTTTGTCGAATATTACATTGTGTCTAAAGATTTGAAACCATTCAGTGTGACAAATATGGAAAAATAGAGGAAATCAGGAAGGGGCAAATACTTTCTCACGGCACTCTATCCCCTATCCAAAGCATTGGACATGGAGAAATCAAACCAATCAAAGCAGCCAGATGAAAGCCATCAACAACATAAAGGAGGAAATTAGTTAGGAAACTGTGCACTCTCTCATGCTCTGTCTGCCTCTCTTTGTACCCCTCTCTTCCAAATGACACAGCACTGTTTTGAATTTATCTTTTTATGTTTCTTGCGGTTTGGGAATGGTATCACATTTTTATTTTGGTTGTTTTCGCTTTCAGATTATTTTGTTTGTGTTGACTTAATAAAGTACAGTCAAAAGTCTTTCTCGCTCCTTCTCTCTCTCCCTATGTGGAGTGACAGTCTCACACCTATAGTCCTTGTTGAGATGCAACTCATGATCTCATTACGGAACAAAAACACATTTAAAAAACTGCTGCAGGAACTGCTTGCAAAGCTTATTTTACTCCACTTTTTTTTTTTTTTTTTTTTCGTTTTACTGTCCTCAGGGGGAAAAAAAATCCATTCACTGTCTGAATCAATATTTACAGCGAGCTGTCT
Source organism: Anguilla anguilla (assembly GCF_013347855.1). Taxonomy (NCBI): domain Eukaryota; kingdom Metazoa; phylum Chordata; class Actinopteri; order Anguilliformes; family Anguillidae; genus Anguilla; species Anguilla anguilla. The sequence goes on along the minus strand of NC_049205.1, from coordinate 18,791,255 downwards.
CTTTTCAGCTACAATAATCAACACCAGGTCTTTTGTTCCCAGAAAGAAAGAGAAAGAAACTGAAAGGTTAGCACATAAATGTTAGTTATATAAAGGCTAGGGAAAAGCAATAGGCACTACAAAACTCAAAATAAGGATGCTGTAATTCTTCAGCTGAAGCCTGCTTGCCCTCAGTCTTCTCTAAACCCCTCTCTAAGCTGGTCATGTTTTTTTTTTTTTTTTTTAAAGGCGTCGTTCTCTTTCTGGGGTTTGATTTTATTTCAGTTCTAGTTGTCTTTGATTGGCCTAGGCAGTTTGAATGTGTGATGAAGAATGTCTTAGATATTTACAGACATCCCTGAGAAATTCCCAGGGGATTATGGGGTTTGTCATCTAAAGCTATTATACTCCAAAAGCTGCTTGTACATGTCACCAGAGGTGGTGCGTACGAACACATTTCTAGCCCTTATTCACAATTATAAACATAAATATGGTACTTTACTTGAGTGAAGTGGTCTCAGGTTGCACAAGCCATAGGAAATAGTTATGGAAATAGTTTCAACTAAAAATGAGATTAAATGTATTATTTTTTTAGAATTATTGGGTAATATGCACATATAGAACCTCAACTAATTAATTAATTGATATGTATTCATTGGAATCCAATGCTAGCTCCAGGATTGCTTCTAACCCTCTGTCTATTTGATGCACACAGTGCTGTTGATCTGAACCATTGAGTTATTTGCTTAACATGATGTGCCACCAGTCAAGCTCAGTTAGAAGTTGCCCAAGACTTTGTTTTGAAGGTTACTAAGAGTAGCTATGAGAGGATGTTTGCAGGTGATACTGTAAACTACTCCCAAACGCTCTGTTTACAATCCAGATATGTATTTACGGTCCTGTCTCCCTGCAGATCCAACTTATATCTAAAATGTCCATATAAATTCTGCTTGAGAGGGTGGTATATCTCCATTTTTGACAGCAACTAAAGATGCTAGCAGATTTAACAGCCCTGATGTTAATCATTTTGCACCGTTTCATTTTTGCCGGGTGACAGGGAATTGGTAACTGGTAACTACATAAAATGTAAATAAAGGTAAACATTTCACCTTTACAAGACAGGATCACTTTTATTTTTTTAAAAATCAGATGAAGATTGAAGATTAAGGCATAAATTGATTAATCACATTGGGCCTCGTTCACAAAACCTTTCTTAATTTACTCCTACTTTTGTTCTTAAAAATGTTTTTTTGAAAAACCAATATGGGACTCGTGACATATGAGCAGACCTTTGTTTTTTTGCTTATCCCAGGTGTATGAGATGACAAATGCTGACTGTTTGTAAATGTTATGCGCAATCCTGTTCACGCGATTGGCATAAGCAAACAGCAATGAGCAAATACAGATACGAAAAAATGATGAATGCCGAAATGCTCTTGAAAACGTTCGTACGCGCAGTTTTACGATCAAACGTGACGGTTTGTGAATGAGGCCCATTGATTGAGCCCATGATGAGATGTTTTGTAGAAACCGCGGCTGTTAAGATTTATCACACAGTAACCATGAATACACAAAAATCTCATATAAACATGCTGTATAATATTTCATGCCTAACTGTGGTAGCGGACGTTATCATCAGCATTCAGTTTGTAAGGCTTTCAGAAAAATGACATACTCTTCCATCTCTTGCAACATATTTTAGAAAATCATATCATTATTAACTAGGTAACACTGAAACCTTTGCTTTTTCCAAGCTTTTATCAAACGTAGGGGGGACACGCATTTGTTTTAGTTTCCCTCAGCTGTGTTCAAAGTCGCTATCTCTCCTGAACACATTCAGCTCTGTTTGGCTTTTGCAGATGCTGTGGCAAAATTAAACAGTGTAAGAGCTCAATTTTTTTAATAATAAAAAAGTAGGGGAAAGTTGAAAGCAGTTGTCATCGCACAGACACACAAAAGCCTGCTACAATGCGGCAGTTTAGATATTCTTGGATTTCTGTTATTGAAACGCGCAAGGTGAACGATGCAATGCATCTCCCTTTGGGAGTTCATGGTTTCTAATACATTCTCACAAAGACATACTATGTCAGAATCTGCACCTTGGCTTACAATTTGTTTCCTTCACAAACACCAAACATAATAATAAAAATACACGCTGGAATGCTTTCACTTGCTTTTTAAGGCAAGGCAAAAGTTGTATTTTGGATTCAGACAAATATTCTGTGAGCGTACCCCATTGGATTAGAAGTGTAAAAGAAGCGTTTTTTTCGCGGGAGTACGGAAGCGGGAGTATGTAACCTTGTGTTGGAGGTCAACGTGCCCATTCATCTGGCTCCTGTCCTGTCACCAACAGCTTTCTTCCATCAAAGCTAGGCAGTTCGGAGCCAAACACTGGCCCATTTAATGTTGCCTTGGAGATACTGAAGTTCAATAGCACTGCATCTCAGAGAGACGGCAGGAGCCCAACAGACAGAAAAGAAAAACGGGATGAATGTATTCTTTGGAAAACATTTTCTTTTCTTACACACACACACACACACACACAAACACTCAAACGGTGCATGCACTCACTGCCACAGACAACTGGACTTTCAAATATGCATTCACTCATACATTTGTATTCTCTCTCTCACCAAACACTCAGATTACTGCTTCTGCTCTGCACAGTGTGGAGTATGAATCTCTCTCTCTCTCTCTCACTCACTCTCTCTCTCTCATTCACTCTCACGCTCACTCGCTCTCACTCTCTCATACTTGCATGCATAAATGTGTTTAAGTTCAAGGAGCTGTAAACTCTCTAGAGAGGTTAAAATGCAGGACAAGCAGAGTGAGAGAGAATACTCTAAATGGGGTTTCTGTGATGTTCTGCAGTTGTTAGCCAGAGATGACATATTCACATAGCTTGCCTTTCATATTGGAGACATAGAGCCCCTGTTAGTAATGAAGATATGTGACTAGAGACACTCATTAGAAAACAAAGCATTCCTGAAGGCTTAACACAGCACTACTGAGCCTGTCTGCCTCACAGTTATGTGGCACAATGTGGTCAAATCCTAAATCTCAAACAAGTTCTCTCTTCTTTTCACAAATAGCTCCGAGTTTTCAGCCAGCGAGGTCTGAAATCTCTGCTTCCAGGGTTGTACATTTAATGTGTTTATTAATGAGAAAAAAAGCAATACGTTAATATATAAGCCAACTGAACTGCAATGAAATTCAGCATGCGGACATGGGGACGTTCTGCTTCTGTAAACACTATATTTGGAGCTCTCCCTGCCTTTGCATCTCTTTCTCGCTCTCCCTCCCCCCCCCCCCCCTCTCTCTCTCTCTAGTCAATCAGAATACTGCAGTTTTTTTCCATTTGCAGATTTCCATGTCTTTTGAGGCAGGATGTCAGAACCAATGAGGAGACACACTGTAATATGCTCTCTATGGGGTGACAATAAAAAGGAAAATATGCGCCACTGTTTTCCCACAGTTGTACACAAAATGTCACCCTCACAGACTGACATGTGTACAGTCTGTCCCACTCACTGGTGCTTTCATGTTCCTTACAAAATGCAGAACAGAAGCCAGAGCGTTTCTGTCATCGAGTAACTTCACCGACTCTGTGACTTTGCCTTTTTGTGGACTCAATCAGTACATAACGGATATTTCCTTGCGTGGCTGTGTTTGGGTCATTAGTCAATCATCATGGTTAATTGCTCGTTATCCCATTCCCCCTGGCATAGAACCTTTCCAATTAATTGAGCATATATTAGATGCAAATTACCTTCTAATTCTGTAATATCATGCTGTAGTGATTAGGACCGGTATAAGATGATATCATTTGTCAATTATGCATATGATTTAAAAAAGAGGCAATTTCAATTTCCATAAGGAAAACATTACTAAAGCAATGATTCTGTCACGGTACAGAAGAGAAAGAGATAGAAACATATCTAAAGCAGCTTTTAGAAGAAGAAAAAAAAGAGAATTTCCTAATAGTCCTAATAGTCCTGAGAGACAGAGAGATTATATGAATGTATGAGTAAATGTGTGTTTAAAAGCCCAATTGTCTGTGTCGGTGTGTGTGTTTGTGTGTGTGTTGTTGAGGGAGACAGAGAGAGAGAGAGTATATTCATACTCCACACAGAGACTCTATACAGGGCAGAAGCTGTAATCTGTGTGTTTGGCTTCCCTGGTTCAAGAGCGATAACAGAGTTTTGCTCGGCTGCCACAGACAGGGACCGCAGTGAGCTAAAAAAAAAAAAAAAAAAAAAAAAAACCTTTGGCATTTCACTGAAAGCTCGCCCCACAATTTCTCACAGAATAAAGAACTACTCTACGTCTTAGTAATTAGTATTTGTGGACATACCGTAACTTAGAGCCCAGAATTTGGTAAGTAACAATGTGTGCGCAGCGTGATCCTTTGTATTGAAATCGTTTCAATTCGGGTTGCTAGCGTGTTTGGCGTTAAAAGGATTACTGTGTCGCTACTTCAATGCGCGTGTTTGGTTTTAGTATTCTAGAACCATTCCTGTTCTAGGACGTGCTGCAATGGCCAAATGTGGTCAATAGGTAAAAGCCAGGATGTCACCTTTTGGAGAAAATGGGATCAGTGTAAACTACCTAGAAGGTTAAGGGCTCGTCCCAATCGCTTACTTTATCCGTCCTTGTGTCCTCGGTCTTCATGTAATCCATAAATCCGTCGAGGTCCGCCATCTTTAAAAGCATACCAACCAGTCAAATGCTCCCTGGAGGAGCGAGGAGCAAGGAGGCTCCCCAAGGATGCTTTAGCAAGGATACTCGAATGCATCATTTGCAAAAGTATTTTATTCAGAATGTGTGATGTATAAATGATCAACGAGTAGACACACCTCTCCATGTCTGTAACTGACGTGGCTTTCAAACTGATGCACGAAATCGCAAATGTTTATTTATGCCTAATTCCTCAATTCCCCTGTCCTCGTATCTTTTCCTCAGGTCCGTTCCTTCATTGAGTGGAGCTAAGGAGTAAGGAAAGGATGCAAGGACAGAGGAATTGATGCATTAGGCAAGACGTTTGCTCTTTCATGCATCAGTTTGAAAGGATGCAAAGAGTGAAAATAAGCCATTTGAATGAGCCCTAACTGGCAGCTTTTAACAGCTCCAAGATTCAATATGTGAAGCCAATTAAAAAATATGATTCCAAACCTTTCTTCGTATCACAAGTATAACTGGTCCATAACTGGTGCCAACCATTTGTTGTCTATGCGGTAACTACCACACCATGCAATAAAAGTGTCACTGTGAAATGAAAGTGCCATTATGAATTGAAATGTGTTGCCATGACATGAAAAAGGGAAAAAAGCTACTCTGAAATTTGTAAAAGTACCATTATGAAATTTAAGTAGTCTTTTGAAAAAAGCCATTTTGAAATAAAACCTGTAATTAGGAAATAAAAACGAAATCAAATGTGAAAAAAAAAGTGAAAATGAGTATTACTTATTGAATTATTTCACAATGTATTGACTCAAACTGTATATTGCTGCATTCATTCACATGATAATTTCTTTATTAAAGGCATACATATGATATTTAGACAAAATTTAGATTCCATAGGGACAAGCCTAACAAGTTTTTGCATTGCTTCCAAAGGAAAGATGCTCTAGGAGCTGAAAGCTTGTTGGAATTAGCAACAGTAACTAACGGTGACCGGGCGGGGCTTAACGAAGGACAAATTGGGACATCTGCTCTAAATTCACTCTGAACATTGCGATTTATCGCATGCATTGATCAGGAATGCAGACATGCAGACAGCGATAAAAAAAAAATATGGTTCAGACGTGGCCAGACTTATGTATGACATAATGATATCTCATTTCAATCAAAAAATATTGGAAAAATTGCTTTTTATGACTAAGTACAACAATAAAAAAATGATGTGGTTTAAAGTTACCTTGAGAGGCCGTGATGAAAATTGGTAAGGAATCAGCCTTCATGTTTTGCAATGAGCATGTGTTCTCAGTACTTAGCATGCCGCCATGGAGCGTTCTGTCAAACAGTGGTCATTAGACCCCGAGCAGCAGAAGAGCTTTATGTGGAGCGCTGCTGCAAGGACAGGACACGGCGCGTGCTAGCGGCTGAACGGGCCCCGCGCGCGCAGCCGCGCGCAGGTGCAAACGCGGGCAGGCGCGCGCGCATGCGCTACGGAAACGCGCAGCCGCAAAAACACACGCCGTCACACAGTGCGCGCGCACGCGCCCAATACTCTCCCGGGGAAGGGGTAAAGATGACATCATCGATCATGTATTTGGGGATGATGCATGAGCTGTTTACACTCTCCGGATCAATACAGCTGGCGATACAACATGCACACAGAGGGGCCATAAATCTGACTCATGCTCTTTGTGTTTTAATGTTGACAAGAACGTGTTTTTAAAATTCCCTAATGAGCCAAAGCAGAGAGGGTCGTCTCTGTTTCGTGAAGCTCTCCTTAACCTTTTAGAAACGATAGGGAAAGACTCACAGACACACATGCACACATGCGCACACGCACACACACAGGTACACACACCCACATGCACGCGCACACACACAAACACACATGTGCACATACACACACACAAACACACACACACACACACACAAACGCACACACACAGGTACACACACCCACATGCACGCGCACACACACAAACACACATGAGCACATACACACACACAAACACACACACACACACACAAACGCACACACACAGGTACACACACCCACATGCACGCGCACACACACAAACACACATGTGCACATACACACACACAAACACACACACACACACACACAAACGCACACACACAGGTACACACACCCACATGCACGCGCACACACACAAACACACATGTGCACATACACACACACACACACATACGCATGCACGAATGCACACCAATAAACAACACAAGCAAATCATGTAAATGCACATCATAAAGAAGCAAACCACAAACCACTCGCTCATACATAAACACATTAAAAGCACAATTTTCTCTCAGCCCCTGCCTCCGTGTCCTCCATGTTTGAGTCCTGACTGAAAGAACACCACGGAGATACTTTAAGTGAAGCGATAACCTGCGTGAGTCCGACAATTTATTGCAGGCGAAGTTAATGTAGGGTACAGCATCCCAAGCAGGAAGTTCAGAAGATTTAAGTACTGTGGTGCAGGCCTATTCCCTCAGAAAAAATAATAAGGGCTGAAGCGGCTGATGTAGTGAACGTGCTTTATTTTACTACACTTCCAGTCTGCTGGAGCGAGGAGATTAACGACCAGTAGGAGGAGTCGCCATGAACAATACGCCAGCACACACACAGCCACATGCACACACACACACACACACATACACACGCACGCACACACACACACGCACGCACAGCCACACACACGCACAACACGCACGGACGCGGACACGCACGCACACGCACACACACACACACACACACACAGCCGCATGCGCGCACACACACACTCACGCGGACATGCACACAGCCGCACACACACACACAAACACACATACATACACACGCGCACACACACACATGCACAGCCACACACACACATACACACACAGACACACACACGCACACATGTGCGGACGTGGACATGCGCGCACGCACACACACACACACAGCCACACACGCATACACACACGCGCAGCCACACACACGCACACGGGTGGCCACACCAACACAAACACACAGACACACTCTGTCTCTCTCTCTCTCCATCTTGCGCTCTCCATCCCTTTCGGAATCCCATTAAGGAAGAAATCGGAGGGCCATCAGCGAGAGCGGATGAGCCCGAGCCTTTCCGTGTCCCCGGAATTCCGCCATTGCCGCGCTTATTCTAACACAATACCTCTATGTGTGTCCTTAATTCCATTTCCACCAGGGGATACTCCGAATGGAATGTAACCCATTCCGGGGAGCAAATTGAGGGGCATCAAATTCCACAGCGGCTGAATCATCAACCTTCCATGCTAGCGGTGGATGGAGGGGAGGAGGTGGATGGGTGGGGGCGGACGGGGGGGTCGGGGGGTGTGATGGGCAGGAAGAGGCCGCGCTTTCGCGGAACGGCGAGTCAGACGGAGTCTCCCGCCCGCAGTAAACGTGATTTAATATCCGCCGCGCCGGCCGCTCTCCCGGGGAACGCGCGGCGAACGCCACGGAGGCGGCGTAAATAAAGCCGGCGGAGAGCGAACCGCGAGCGGCGGCACCGTCCTATTAAATCAGAAGGATAAAAAAACTGAGCGGCGTCGGGGGAGGTGGGGGGGGTGCAGGCGGACAGAGATGTCATCTCCGCGCTGAAAGACGACGCCGCCGCCGCCCCCCCCTGGAGCACAGGCAGGCGCGGAACCCCCTCGCCCCGGCGAGGGGAGCGGAGCGCGCGACCGCCAGAAAAAAAGCAATCTGGCCGATCGATCCCGCTGCCGCGTCTCTCCGCCAGCCCGAGCGCCAGCGCCGCCCGCAACAGTCACATGCAGCCGTTTATCAGACCCTCTCATCCACTCACAGCCACTCGCAGACTTTTCTCTTTTTTTTGTTAACGTGCGAGCCATTTATAAGCCGTTTAAGTAACTGTACGTGTACTTAAGTAGTTTAGGTTAACCGCCTCGCTCAGGGCCAAACCGAGGAACTGGAGGAACCCCGACCCCCCCCCCACCCCCCCCCCCCCACTGCGCTACGTACGCGCCGCTCCCCTCGGTGCCGTGAGGACGGCGCCCCCTGCTGGGCGGCAGAGCGCCATCTGGAACGCGTCCGCTGATGACATAGCCACGGGCCTTCCCCCGGAAACCTGAAGCCGCGGGCAAAGGCGACGCTCGAAGGCCCGGACTGTCGGCGATCGACCGGACTGCTGCGGCGGCGCGGCGCGGCTTCCCGCCGAGGGGGTTTCCGCCGCGCGTCGACCGGCGAAGCGACAGCCTCCTGGGTCCGAGCGCGAACTCTCGCTGAACTCGCTCCGCTGAACCGCTCTCGCATCCGCCGTATTTCGCCGGTCTCCGTTCTCCCGCTGAGAAGCCAGCCGGGGGAGCCGCGGTGGGTGGGGGGGGGGGGGGGGGGCCGGGGGTGTGCCGAGAGATTAATGGGCGGGGTTAAGGGTGTAAGACATAAGCCATCCCAGCCCGGGAAAGGGCTCCACTCCTGCCAAGGGAAACAAGGGATAGAGAGGAGGAGGGAGAGATATGGAGGGATTGGGAGGGCATTTATCTTCCCGAGCGTTTCCTTTCAGGAAGCAATGATGTCCAGTGATGCCAGCGCTGATCTGTATTCCTGAGGAGCGCTCCCATCTCCCGGAGAGAAGAAAAGATGCTTCCTGATCTATTCGTGGAGGAACACCCTCCCCCCTGCGGAGAGAGGCGGTAGGGGGGCGGGGTGAGGGGCGTGGCCTCCGCCTTGCCTCCCGTTTCCTCGGCGTCGGCCCGGCGGCCCGCCCGCTCCGTCGCAGCGGGTCCCGAGCGCGCTCCGCTCCGCCGCCGAAGAGGCCACGGCGTCCGGGGGCGGAGGCGCCCGGCGTGATATCGATCGCCCTCCCCCCCCCCCCTCCCCCCCCACCGCTGACATCGCCTTCAGACGGCTTCCCGCCGCTCGGCGAGAGCACAGCCGCGCGAGCGAGCGGCGAGCTGAGAGCCCAGCCACGCGCGGGCCGCTGGCGGCGCCCCGAGACGCGTGACGTCAGCCTCCGGCGGGCCGCCTGGCTCACCGAACGCGTGGAGACGCCCTCCGTAAACTCCCCGTGAACTCTCAACTCTAAAAGCTCCCAGACTCGCACTTATCACCAAGCGCACGGGGACCAGCGCCGTCCACTCCCAAGACACCGAGGTACACGCTGCTAATGTCCTTTACGCTGTCAGCCCCAAAAGCAGAGACTCGCATAGTGGTGATGTCAAACTTACCAAAGACACACACTCTCAACTTACAAAACACCATCTCTCAATTTTGAATAAAAAAACAAAAACAAAAAAACAAAAATGGCAAGAAATGGCCCATCTATGTTCCTCATTTAGCTACAGAGAATCCTGCACTGCACAGAGCCTGGACTTGAACAACCAGAGGGGCGTTCTCTCTCTCTCTCTCTCTCTCTCTCTCACCCTTTCTCTCTCTCTCTCTCTCTCACCCCTCTCTCTCTCTCTCTCTTTCTCTCTCTCTCTCTCTCTCTCACCCTTTCTCTCTCTCTCACTCTATCACCCTCTCTCTCTCTCTCTCTCTCTCTCTCTCTCTCTCTCTCTCTCTCTCTCTCTCTCTCTCTCTCTCTCTCTCTCTCTCTCTCACCCTTTCTCTCTCTCTCACTCTATCACCCTCTCTCTCTCTCTCTCTCTCTCTCTCTCTCTCTCTCTCTCTCTCTCTCTCTCTCTCTCTCTCTCTCACCCTTTCTCTCTCTCTCACTCTATCACCCTCTCTCTCTCTCTCTCTCTCTCTCTCTCTCTCTCTCTCTGGCCTAGCCAGCCATTTCACACATCGAGCGCTCTCCACCAGAGGAAATTGCATCCTGATACCGGTGGAAAAATGACCTTTGAGCGCGACGCACCGCCTACGCCCCCACTGTTCTTCCGTCCTCCACCTGAAGCGTGCTCACCGGCGCGGAGTGATCGAAGGCTGATTCCAGCGCCCCGCCATCGATCCGGAAGAGCGCAGACGAGCGGGCGTACGCGTGTGCTCCGGAGCGTGCGCCCCACTCCGCCGCCCCTTTCTTACCTTCCGGTCCGGCGGCCCTGCCGCGACATTTCACGGGAGAGCGCGAGCACACGGCGCGGGAGAAGCGGTCCTAATTGGACCCGCCCCTTCCTGCGCGACGCGGTAACCAGTCACGCGTTACCCCCATCGGACGCCCGACGACATTCGACGTCGCCGCGGTGGGCGTTTCATTTCCAGGCCGCGGTCGCGCGGAGGACCGGGCGCCCGTCCCCGCTCCCGGAGAGCTTCCTGGGGGCCGCCAGCTCCTTGCCGGCACATTAAATTCCGCAGCCAGCTCGCACTCAAGAAAGGAGAGGTGAGGTTTTTTTTATTTTTATTTTTTTTACTCCACACCCACATTGCTGAATTCATAGCGCAGATTAACAGATGAGATTGAGTTTAGCTGTAATGAGAGAGGAAAATTGCTCTGCCACCTGGCTTCAGCGGACTTCCTGTAGGGTTGAAATATTCACCAGCGACTCCAGCTTTCTTTCGTTATTTATTTATTTTTAAAGAGAGCGAGAGGGGGGCCAAAGCCTCCCTGCAATTAATGGCTGCCATTCACGGGTCAGTTCGCCAGGAGGCCACAGCACGCCTCTCGGCTTCCCATCACGAAACCTACTGGACCTTACCAGCAGGGGGGTGGGGCAACGAGGGCAGGTATTGATCTACTCTAGAAAAACAAGCCAGATGAAGACAAGTTGCCGCTTTCCCCTTTCGCCAGCGGAGGGGGGGGGGGAAATCAAAACGAGGCCACCCGTGATGCTGTTACGAGTGACGCAGAAAAAAGAAAATCGCACGAAGCGAGAAAGGACTGTAGCACAGTGGGTAAGGAACTGGTCTTGTAACCTGAAGGTCGTAGGTTCGATTCCCGGGTAGGACACTGCCGTTGTACCCTTGAGCAAGGTACTTAACCGAAAATTGCTTCAGTATATATCCAGCTGTATAAATGGATGCAATGTAAAAATGCTATGTAAAAGTTGTGTAAGTCGCTCTGGATAAGAGCGTCTGCTAAATGCCTGTAATGTAATGTAATGAGAAAGAAAAAAGCTCGGTGTTGCATGGAGGGTCGGAGGAGTAACTCTTTCTGTCCCCGGTGGTCTGGGGGCTGCGGGTTTGCAGCAGCGCCACACGGGAGGTCTGCGCGCATTTCCAAAAAGCTCCGTTCTGCACGAGCCGCGGCCCGCTTGACCCCGTGTGCTATCGGCAGCCGAGCCCGCGCTGTCAAGTTTACACGACCAACACCGTTAGTAGTGCGACTACTGGAGTGACTGGTGCGCAGCGTGAAAACTATGACTCAAACACCTGACTCATTTCTGTCAAGAGTCTCTCTTCCACCCGTTCCTAATCACTCAGGCTCTTTCCCTTCCCTACTCGCTCACACTCTCGCCGCCCTTACCTCCATCTCCAGCTCTCTCACCCCATATTTCACTTACCAACTGACTGAATGAAACTTCTGAAGAGTTTCAGCCCAATTTGAGTCGACGGGTTGATTGCGTAAAGGGGTTTCTGCGTGTTAAAGTAGACCCCGCACGCTGCGTCAGCGCTCATGCAAAACCTGCCTGAAGTAGCAGCTGCTGTGAGGTCAGCTCTGCCACTGCTGTGGCTTAAAGGCATGGAGAACTTTCTTAATGCATTTAAATACATCATTATCGAGATCAGAAAAAGACATAGCAAAACATTCAATATTATTTTATATTATAATCTTTATATATTTTTCCAAAAGTATATGCAGAGCCTGCCAAAAGGTACGGTAATGGTAGAGTGAAATCTGTTATTTTTGCGATATATGTAAGGCATTAGGATTTGAGATCAAAAGATGAACATGAGACAAAAGCACAGAAAATCAGCACATATTTAGATATATTTACTGTTTTATATATATATATATATTTATATATATTGTTTATTAGCCACACGCCCCAGGCCAGTGGAATGTGTTTTCGGTACAGTGTGTTATACTCTGCAGCACGGATACATAAATGGACAACAGCCAGACAATCCACACATTATCACAACACACGACACAATACAGGGATACAGTCAACATATCATTAACACATCATCACAAAAACATAGTGCACGCAACCATATACAACACTGAACATGTGTATTTAGTACTATGCAGAGGTGGACATTCCAGCGGTCAGAAAGTAAAAGTCCTGCCATGTATTTCACCCACCCCTGAACTCAGCCAGCTGATTTAGCTCCACCTCCTGGCTGAAGAATGGTGCTCATTAGCAAATCCAGGTGACCGGAACAAAATCCTGGGATGAACTTTTACTTTCTGAACCTGGACTGTCCACCTCTGGTAATATGTGTGTGTGTTCTATGGCTGTGCAGACGGAGCTGTTTGCAGTGTTGAGTCGGCCCGTGTTCAGCGGCTCTGTGTGGTTCGGCGGGCCCCGACCCTGGCAGCTGGCCCGGCGCGCGCGGGGCAGGGATTAACGCCGGCGCGTAACGGCCGGCAAACGAGCCGCCGCCGCGGCGCTGGGCGGAGACGTCTTCATCGCACCGCCGGCCCGCCGGCCCGCCCGCCGCAGCTGTTTCCCCTGCGCGCTACGGCACCGCCGATTAAACAGACCAGACGGGCACCGCCGGACCCCGCCCCTCCGCTGACCCCGCCCCCCCCCCCCCCGGTCCCGCCCACGCCCACACTGTTAGCCCGGAGGAAACCCGCCGGTGACGCCGTCGCGGTGATAAACTACCGCCATCCCCTCCTTGTCTTACATTATCGCGCGTTTCCCCCAAAACGCTGGCACGTTAAGAAGCGTCGGCGGTGCCCTGCATACTAAACACAGCCTGAGTTAGAGAGCAGCGTACTGCGACCTGCTGAGCTGTCTGTGCTGGATCATTCATTATAACGCCAGCAGGGCTGTACGGAGTGTGTGTGTGTGTGTGTGTGTGCATGAGTGTGCATGCGTGTGTGTGTGTGCGTGTGTGTGTGTGTTTGTGCGTATGTGTTTCTGTGTGTGTGCACTGGCACTTTCATGTTCTCAGAGCAGAGGAAAGCAATGTGAGCTGCATTGCCGCAGAGAACATCCTCCAGATTACATCAGGGTATTGTCACCCGGCAATACACCAAGGGCCATCTCTTGATCTGAACTAT